>NW_027441453.1:1500000-1677500 GCF_964195595.1 Calonectris borealis | reverse complement strand
TTAACTAATCTTCTCTGGAACTTCTTTTAACTTCTTCCACATACGCTTCCTATGTTGTTGCCTCATCATGAGGTATTTGGCCTGGTCCTGTCCCTGAATTGTTGTTTTCTTGCTGACTGAATTGGAGATATCAGACAACCTGTGGGATGGATCCTGGTTTTTCTTTTGATTTACCTTTAAGATTTTATAAACACAATGCACTCTTACAATCTGTCTATAACAAACATATAGCGAAAGGAAGGACTAGCTTGACGCTGCAGTAATAGGTAAAACAGACTCCTCTCTCTCCAACTGAGAGAAAGCGTCTTGGCTATGTGAGATGACTAAATTGAAGAAATTCAAAATTGTCATAAAAGAACAGTGTTGACTTTTCCAACCATTTGCTCATTCAGTATCAACTAAGTTGTTAAAAAAAGAATGTTGGAGGCTGATTCCTATTGGAATTTCTTCAGCCCTATTCAGCCAGTAATGGAAAAGGTGGCTTTCCATCTGATCCTTTAATTATCTTTAATTTTTATAGGCAATTATGGTTTCCTCAAAAAGCGTTCATTTCTCAGAGTCCTGTTTTCAGTCATGTACCGGAGTTTTATTTTAAATAACCTTAGTGGAAGCACAGATGCCCTTTGTAAAAGCCAATTCAAATGAAGCCATTTAAAAACTAATTACCACTTGGATTCTCCACAACTATCTGTGCATACTTGCTTCATTATAAATCAGCTGTTGTATAAGTTATGCGTTATACAGCCTCTTTTAACAGGTGACAAGGAGTCATCTATTGAATTTCTGTAGAATACTTACACTTCCCAGCCTGGTCTGCCACCTGCTGAGCGAACTGGACTGGCTCTCATTGGATGACCTTTTGGAGTGGGGAGAGGAAAAAGAAAGAAATCCCATTCAGTTCCTCTGAAGGTAATTTTTTAAAAGAAATTCTGAAGTTACAGTTACTTACCCGTGTCGTGGTTTAACCTGGCAGGCAGCCAAATACCATGCAGCCGCTCACTCACTCCCCCCGCCCCCCCAGTGTTCCCCCCCACTAACTTCTTCATAGGAAGCAAGTTAACTACAATAAGCAAAACCTGCAGTTTTTTTCCAGTTGACCGTGTCCTTTTAACATACAAATTGTAATATAAATGTTATGCAGAACTGGATCTTCAAATTATTGAAGCCAGCTGATTTTTTTAAAGTAGTATTTGTTCAAATGTTTTTATTACACACTAGTACAGATACAAGCAGGGTCTAAGGGAGTGACTGTAAATGATTTGGACCCTCAAGCACCTATCATTCAGATCAACCACTCATGGTTTTGGTTTTAGATGCATTCATTCACAAAAGCAACCAACTTGTTTCAGCATTTTGTTAAAGGGCTGTTTCATATACACAGCTTTTTCTCAACTGTAACATAATCCAGATCGACATCTATGAAATCATTTCCATTAACATTTACAGAAGACTTTACAGATACTTGACTAATTTGTTTGAACCCAAGCGGTTTACAAAACACATCCAAAACCCACAAGACATTACTAGGAATAGACCAAAATTCAAGATGGCATTTAATGCATAATAAAACAGAAAACTTTTTACAACACATTGCCTCCATGCTAAGCCAGTCTGCACTGAGGAGGTTAGAGTAAGGAACCGTTTGGAGCTGCTTTATCTTATGTTCCTCTATTTTTCTGAAATACTTACATTTTCTCAAAAGCTTAAATGCGTACACCACTTGGACAGTTTTTCACATTTTAGAGTAAAACTTCACCTGAGTTTACAGAACCAAGGACATGTTTAGGGACAGCGCTAACAGAGACCAATTTCTCCTGGTGGCTACCTTCCAAACTATTTTTTTTTTTCTTACCAAATGTCCACAATTTAATTTCTGCAGTGAGAGAGGGAAGAAGTTACCAGTGGGAAGAGATTTTTCTTTCTGGGAAAGGAACTCCAGCCTTTATTTTCAGAAGAAAGAACTAGCTCCTCTGCATTAGGCCCTGCCTTCTCTAATCTTTGTAACTTTAAAGACTAGTAATTTAATTGAGCTGAGCTCGAGCGGGCCGGCGGCGCTCAGAGGCTGCGGCGCTCCGCCATGGCCTTCCTGGCAACAACCGCACGGGCCGCTGTGAGCGTGTCACTGTGCACACGCAACGGCACACTGCACCCACCCCCCACGCCTCACGTGACCCAGCGCATTATGACAAAAGGCCCGCGTCACGTGGGCGTGGCGGCCCCGCGCTCTTCATCCTAACACCAAGCGCCCCCGAGGGGAGGGGGGGCCCGTCAGCCCCGGGCCTGTCACCACCCCGGGCCGCTGGTCTCCCTGCTGTCCCCTGGCCTGTCACCACCCGGTGTCCTGCCACCCCCCAGGCCTGTCACTGCCTGGTGTCCCTCCTGTCACCCCCGAGGCCTGTCCCTGCCCAGTGTCCCTCCTGTCACCCCCCAGGCACATCACCTCCTGGTGTCCTGTCACCCCCCAGGCCTGTCACTGCCTGGTGTCCCTCCTGTCACCCCCCTAGGCTGTCACCACCTGATGTCCCTCCTGTCACCCCCCAGGCCTGTCACTGCCCGGTGTCCCTCCTGTCACCCCCCGGGCCCATCACCGCCTGGTGTCCTGTCACCCCCCAGGCTGTCACCACCTGGTGTCCCTCCTGTCACCCCCCAGACAGTCACCACCTGGTGTCCCCTCCTGTCAGCAGCCAGCCAGGGCAAGACAGCCTGGGGCAGATGCAGCGGGCTTGGCCGTGTGGCGCTCGGCTGCCCGCGGTGCAGGGCCGGCAAAGGGAGGGGACATCTCAGGGTGCTTGAGTGTATCTTGTGGCATGCATGGAAAGTTCAGTCAAAGAAGCCAATGACCATTTATGTTTATGGCCACAGACCAGTCCCCTGCCCCCATTTTTTAACTCCTCCCTCTCTGCCTTTAGCCCATCACTATTTTTTGCTTTCTCTTTCTCTGTCTCTCTCCCTGTCTGTAGTTTCTAATTCCTCCCTGTCTGTCCTATAGCCTGCTGCTATTTTTTCCTTTCTCTCCATCGCTTTCTCCTGCTCCCTCTCCTTCTCTTTTTTCTATCGCCGTGTCCTGCTTCCTGGCCTTATCTTAATGTTAGGGTTAGGGGCTAGGGTTAGGGTTAGGCTTAGGGTATCGTTAGGGTTAGGGTTAGGGTCGGGGTTAGGATTATGGTTCGGGTTTAGGCTTAGGGATAGGCTTAGGGTTTCGTTTTAGGCTTAGGGCTTAGAAGTAAAACTGTCCCAAGCACTTACGCCTCCATCAAGGACCACATGCCCTGAGGCTTGTGATGACTGTTGGATGGCTTTCCCTCCCCCCGATGGAAACACCTCTCAGTTCTCTGTGCTCACACCAGGGAAGGAAAGGCAATACACCCCCATATCTAAAGGCATGGCACTCCAAGCAAAGGTAACGTTTCGTTTCTTTAGATGAACTGCCTGGCCAGTTACAACACCTGCTTATACTGACTTCATCCACCCTTACCCGCAAAACATTGTGACAGGCTGAGTCAGCGTGGAGAGTCAGGTGAACTTTGACGCACACACTGCTACCATAGGACTGGATTTTTAACCTATTTACATTTATCCGTCGCTTTGAAGCTGCCCAAGGGTCAGCATGCCCTTGCTACTGGAGGTTCTTGCTCTGTGCAGGCACTAAGGAAGACATTTCTGGTGACAGATTATTTCTAACGGGTAAAGCACAGCAGAACACACTGTTTATGAGCTGCTGAGAATCGTCCCCCAGGCATAGCAGGAACAACGGCAAAGCTTGTATATTTAAGATGCATTTGAGTTACCTTACCATTAAAATACACCACCACCAGACAGTGCTCTAGGCGGAAGGCTGACATCAGTGTACAAGGACAGTCCCTTCTGGACATCTCGCTCCTGGGTAGAAATCCTAGAGACTTCCTTTAAGGACAGAAATCCAAAGAGCTACAATAAGCCTTTTAAATTCAGCACAGCAAACAAAAAGCAAACAAACAAAAAATGACAGGAAACCCCTGAGGCACTGATGAGGAACACAAGGTCTCCCCTTGAGTCCACTACCCCTCACAAGACTTACTCAAAATTACTCAGTTGCTTACTCAAAAGCAATAACCAACAAGCCATGTACCCTTGGGGAAGCCCTTGTCCTTCTGTGCCGCTGGTGGCATCCCACCATTACTCTGGGAGTCCACACAAATTCAGAAGTACACTTAGTCCTCCGGCAGTCATTACCTATGGACCCGAACTCCTCCCACACCCCAGAAGTGGCTGTCGGTCGTCTGGCAGTCATTCTCCACAAACTGCAAGCCCTCCATACCTAACCACCTACCTAGTGACTCAGTGGAAATGAGCTGGACCACAACAGAAGTGACACTGCCCGGCCCGGTCACACAGATTAGACCACAAACGGTGGTTACAAGACAGCAAATGCAACACAAACCACAAGGACGGCAAAAAAACAAGCAGAAGACACATCACGCAAAAACCAAAGACCCCTATCCAAACCCTAAAAATGCAGGCAAGCTACAAAAGGACTTTCCAAAAAAAAGACCACCCAGAACACAACATAAGGCAAAACCAACCTAACCCCAGGAACCCAGCGCTTGCAAACCCAGATCCTGACCATAACAATAACATGCTTTAATCCTAAGTCGCGTAAACTCCCATAACCCTCAAACCCCATAACCCTAGCAGGCTGGAACCCTAGCGCCCCATATCCCTAGCACATTGTAGCCCCAAGATATCAAAACATTGAACACAAACTCCCTGGAGGTCTCTCTCTTCAGGTGGCCCCAGATCTCAGACACCACAACTCTGAAGTGGGGGTGCCCACTGTGCCCAAGTGGAAGATCCACCAGGACAGCACCAGCATCCATCTTCACATCATCCGTCACGCCCTGAAAAAGTGCCCAGGCTGGACACTCCTGGGGAGAAAGGCGGAGGCACTCGGAGACTTTGAACCGGCCAGCCATGGCCACAGGGCTTCAGCTCATCATGTCTGTGTCAGAGCCACCAGGCAGGTGACCCCGTCCCCCCTGCGAAGACCCCTTGGGGTAGCCGTACCCAGCACCAGCTGGCTGGATACGGCCTTTGCTCTATGGGGAGGTGCTCCCTGGGAGCAGGGTCTCTCACGGGGGAACTCACAGCTCACCTGGGCTGCTCTGCGGCCACCGGACGCCTTTGCTGTCAGGTGGCTCTCAGCACCTCTCTGCCAACGGCTGTCACCTCCCTGCGGGACGCTCTCCAGCACACGGTCCGTCTCCACTGGGTCTCCCTGGGGACAAAGATCGGAAGGGAGGGATGGGGTTTGCTTTGTCCCCGTTCCCAGGGTGCTTCAGGAGAGACCTGCCACCCCCAAATGAGCTGTCTGACGTGGACACCACAGACGAGCTGCAGACGTGGGTCAGCACGGTGGCGGGGAGTGGGCAAGATGTCCTGCGGAGCCGCCGGCGCTGGCGGAAAGCAGAGCTGGAGACAACGGGGAGAAGCCCCAGGCAGCCGGCAGCTGGCGGTGGGGCCTGGCAGGGAGCAGCGCCCGCAGAAATGCCCGGCTCCTGGAGCCTCGGCCCCAGGGCTGCAGCCTCGGCACCTCCTGGGGCTTCGCTGGGAAAAACCAGGCAGGGGTGACCCTGACAGCCCGCACACGTACCTGGCCCCGGGATCTGGCAGCCTGTCCCTGTGCCCATCGCTGCCACGGGATCCAGGAAGCAGCGCCCCAGCCCTGGCGTGGCCCTGAGCCGCCGCTCAGGCCAGGCAGCAGGAAGCCGCGCCCCATGGCATGCTGGGAGCTGTAGGCCCGGGGCACGGGCTGCCGCGTGGCCATGTTGGTTCCCGGGGCATGCCGGGAGCTGTAGGCCTGGGGCACGGGGCTGCTGGGCAGCCATGTTGGTCTTGGGAGGTGCGGGCTCTGCTCCAGCTGCAGCCCAGCTGAGGTGAGGACAGGCACGCAGGTGGAGCTACCGAAGAGGAAGGGAGGAGAGGACAGACGGACAGAGAAAGAAGTGCTTGAACTGTAACATTTGCCTGGCAGTGCAGAGAGCGGGAGCTGCGGTGAGTCCCAGCCCCTCGGGGCCGTGTCACCCCTCTTCTGCATCGCAGTCCCTCCCAGCCCCCCCCTCCCATTTCCCTCTGTGTCATTTTTTTCACTTCCCCATACCTCTCTTCTTCTGTTGCTGTGTTCTGCTCCCCGTCCTCTCTTCTCCAAGTCCCTCTTTCCCTGTCGCTCTACCTGCCCCTGTCTTTTTCTTGCTGCCCCTCCCTCCTGCTCCCTGTCCCTCTTTTTGCCTTCCTCTGTCTCTGCCCTGCAGCACATTGCTGTTGTTTCTTCTCTGTCTCTTTGTCCTGGTCTGCATCCCGCTCTGTTTTTCACAGTCTCTCTGGCCTGTTCCCTGTCGTGATTTGTCTCTCTCTGCCTGTATGTCCCGCTCCCTGTCCTTGTCTTCCCTTCTCCCTCCTTCTGCCTCTCTCTCCCTCTGCCTGCCCCCCCGCCCTGCTCACTGTCACTGCGGTTTTCCATGCTGTATCCCACTGTCCCTGTCCTTCTTCCTGTTCATCTCTCTTCTGTCTCTCTCTGCTGCTCCCTGACCCTTCCCCTCCCCGCTTCCTCCATCTCTCTGCAGGGCTCCTGAGACCTCTCTTTCTTTCCCCATCCCTCTGTGCTGCTCACTGTCCCTGTTTCTCTCTTTCTCTTCGTTGTTATTCTTGTCTGTCACTCTGTCCTTCTCCCTGCCCCTATTCCTTTTTCCTCCCTCTCCTTTCTTCTGCCCACCGCAGGTTTTCTTGCGATCTCTATCCTGCCCCTAGCCCTTAGTTCTCTCTCTCTTCCTGCCTCCGTCTCCCTCTTTCTGCCTCTCTTCCTCTTTTCCTGCTGCTTCTTTCTCCATCTTTGTCCAGATCCCTGTCCTCTTTTTTCTCTTGCTGTCCTTCGGTCCTTTTTCTCTTTTCTCTCTTTCTCTCTGTCCCATGCCCTGCCCCACCCTTTCTCACTAAACCCCCCTGTCCAGCTGGCTGTGCCTTCTTTCCTCTCTCTCTCGCTCTCTAGTTCTCCTTTCTTCGTCTCTCTGTCCCACTGCCCATCACAGCTGGTTTTGTCCTCCAGTGGTGTCCTGCCCCCTCTTCCTTTTTTCTCTCGCTGTCATTCTGGCCTCTTCTTTTAAATTCCTCCATCTCGGTCCTGCACCCGTCACTGTTTTTTTCCTCTCCTGTCCCTTTGTCTTGCTCCCTGTTCCCCGTTCCTGTCTCTCCTTCCCTTTGTTCTGCCGCCCATCTCTGTTCCCCTTCTTGCTCCATCTCTCTGCCCTGCTCCCTGGCCCTCTAAGTCTCTCTCTGCTTCTCTGTCCTGCTCCCTGTCTCTCCCCCACCCTATTTTTCTGTCCTACTCCCTTTTCAGGTTCCCCCCCCCTCACTTTGTCCTGCTCCCTGCCGCGGCTATTTCTCACTCCATCTCTGTCCTGCAGCCCAGTGCTGTTTTTTCCTTCCATCTCTCTGTCCTGCTGCCCAGCCCAGGCTCTTTTACCTCCTTCTGTGTCCTGCTCCCCGTCCCTTAGTTTTGCCTGTCTTTCCCTTTGTCCTGCCTCCCTGTGCCTTTCTTCTCTCTCTGTATCGCCCTGTCCTGCTCCCTGTCCTTGTCTTTCCCTGACAATCTGTGTCCTACTCCCTTTCCTTGTCTTTCCCTCTCTGCCCCCCATCCTTCTTCCTACCTTTCTTTTTCTTCTCTCTCCCCCTCTGTTCCTGCTGCTTCTTTTTCCACCTCTGTCCTGCTCCCTGCCCCTTTTTTCCTCTCGCTGTCCCTCTGCCCTGCTTCCTGTCCCCATCGTTTCTGTCTTTATTTCTCTGTCCCGCTGCCTGTCCCATCGTTTCTTGTTGTACTCCCCTGCCCCGTCCAGCTGGCTCTCCCTTTTATTTGTTCTCTCTTCCTCTTTTCTGCTTCTCGGTCCTCTTTTCCTCTTCCCCTGTCTCTGTCCTCCAGCCCGTTGCTGGCTTTTCCCCCCCTTCTTGGTCTCCATCAGGATCTGACCCTCTCTTTATTTCTCAGTCCCTTTGTCCTGCTCCCTGTCCTTCCTTCTCCTTCTCCATCTGGACGTCCTGCTCCCTGTCCCTGTCTTTCCCTAGCCCCCCCTTCCTTCTTCCTCTCCTTGCCCACGCCCATCTCTGCCTCTCTGTCCTGCTCCTTGACCCTACTTTTTCTTCCTCCATCTCTCTGCAGGGCTCCTCATCCCTATTTCTCTTGATTTCTCCAGCTCTCTAGCCTTTCCCCCATACCGTTCTTTCTCTCTCAGCTCCTCTATCTTTTCTCTCATCATATTTTTCTCTTTCTAGTCCACTGTCCTTCTCCCCGTCAACTGAAGCTGAGTGACCAGGTGTCCCTGGGCTCTGGTATTTCCTTAGCATTGCCCTAGGGAAGATCTGTGGTTTTAGGGCTAGGGATCATTTAGGAGCTGGTCTCCTTACGTAGGCAGCGGAGCTAGGCATAGTTAAAGCAGAGGTTGTTCTCAGCTGGTGCTCTGTGCGTCCTGTTGAAAGAGCAGGCTGTGGGCCTTATTTTGAAGGAAGGTTTCTTGTTCTGCGCTTATTGCTCCTCGGGACGCTGCACAGAAGTGGTGGTGGGGTCTGGAGAGACAGATGGGACCTGCTGTGATTCCTAGTAAATGTGAACTTGAACGAGACCAGACTGACTGCATATGGTTTTCTTCTCAGCTCCAATTCCAACCTACGTGCTCGGCGCTAATGAAAAAACAGACCCTGAGCTGCAAATGAGCAGACAACGTCACTCACTTAGGTCACCGTGCAGTTGGTCTGTGATAAGGGATGTGTACTTCCATGACGGTGCTTTCGTGAACGTTCTCTGGTCTTGCCGCTTCAAAGCCCTCCCTTTTTCCAGACATTTTAAGATGGCATTTCTTATTCTGGGGTTCAGGCTGGAGTTGGACTTAATGTTGAACAGCTGATATCATGGGCTCCGTAAAATGTGAGAGAGAACCCTGCTTTGTTGTTGTTGTTGTTGTTTTCTAACACGCCCTAAACTTTGCTAAGCAAAGGGAGGAGTGGTTGCAAGAGTCTGTTCTTTGAGAGTGACGTATTCCTGTAGCGTGCCTGTCTTTGTATGGTGAAGGTTTCCTACCTGCAGTATGATTTTGCTGAGCTGTGAGGCTGTATTGGCGTAGCAAAGGTAAGAAGTGGCGTCTTTAAAGGTCATGAAACTGTAGCAAAACTAGCGGGAGAAGCTAGTTCCTTCCCTGACAAAACTAGTAGCAAGTAAAAGCATTTGCAATTGGCTTTTTTATGCAATGTTCACACAGAGCTTTTGGTATTGATTGATTTTTGGGAAGCAAGACAGCAGTGAGGAAAGAAAACTGGGGCTTCTTCACCGTAGGCGGGGTTGAAGCCTTTGCGCTAGAACAGGTCTTCACTAGAGTTTACAAAAAGAGAAGATGAGCTGTCTGTAAGGAAAGTTTCAGTAGAAGTAAGGCTAGATTTGCAGAATTTGGTCCTCCGTATCTGTTGCAAATAAGAGATGACTTGGCAGTGTTTACATCTGAAGTGCATGCCGGTGTGTTAATGCAGGCCGTCGAGGTCTTTTCAGGGGTACTTCTGGACTGCAGGTTGCGTGCGTGGGTGGCACCATGTCCCAGGATGAGCCAGTTTTAGCTCAGAGGATGTGACAGAATGGCAACCATCTTTGTGGTGGACCCCTGTCATGGTTTAACCCCAGTCGGCAACTAAGCACCACACAGCTGCTCACTCGCCCTCCCCCCAGCAATGGGATGGGGGAGAGAATCAGAAGAGCAAAAGCAAGAAAACTCACAGGTAGAGATAAGAAGAGTTTAATACTTGAAATAAAATAATAATAGCAATAATAGTAATACTAGTAACAGTAATAATAGTAATACCAATAATACCATAATAATACCAATAATAACAACAACAACAACAATAATAATAATAACAATAACAATAACAATAACAATAATAATAATAATAATAAAAATTTGAAATTAAAACAACGAGAGAGAGAAAGAGAGGGAGAGAGGATCAAGAATAAGAACCCCAATCCTAACACTAACACCAAACCCTCACCCTAACTCGAACCCCTAACGCTACCCGTAAACCCTATGCATAACAATAAGACCTCACCCTTACCCTAACCCTAACACCAAACCTAACCCTAAACCTGAACCCCAACCCTAACCCAAACCCTAACCCAAATGCTAACCCTAACCGTAAACCTAACCCTAACTCTAACCCTAACCCTATCCCTAACCCTAAACCCGAAGCATCCTAAACCCAACCGTAAAACTAATGCTAACCCTAAGCCTAACCCTAACCCTAAACATAACCCTAACCTTAACCCTAAACCTAACCCCTAACCCTAAACCTAACCCCTAACCATAACCCTAACGTTAACCCCTAACCCTAATGCTAACCCTAACCCCGAACTCTAGCCCTAATCCCGAACCCTCACCCTAACCCTGAACCCCAACCCTAAGCTTAACGTAATGACCCTAACCCCAACTCTAACCGTAACCCTAATGCTACCCGTAAACCCTAACTGTAACACTAAGACCTCACCCTTATACTAACGCTAACCCCAATACCGAACCCTATCTCTAACCCTGAACCCAATCCTAAACTCTAACCCTAACCTTAACGCTAACACTAACCCTAAACCTAACCCTAACGCTACCTGTAAACCCTAAGCGTAACATTAAGACCTCACCCTAACCCTAACACTGAATCCTTACTCTAACCCTTAACTCTAATCCTAACCCTAACTCTAACCTTAACCCTAACCCTACCCCTAACCCTAACACTTAACCCTAACCCTAAGCCTAACACTTAACCCTAAACCGAACACTTAACCCTAACCGTAACCTAACCTTAAGCCTAACCTGAATCATAAAGCTAACCCTAGCCCTAACCCTAACCCTAAGGCGAAACCTCACCCTAAAACAAAATCCTAACGCTAACCCTAACCCCAAACCGTGACCCTAACCCTAACATCAAACCGTAACACTAACACTTTGGCATAACCCTAACGTTAAACCTAAACGGAACCATAAAACTAACCCTCACATAACACCGAACCCCTAATTCTAACCGTAACCCTAATGCTAACTCAACCTCAAACCGTAATCTTAAGACATCACCATAACCCTACCCCTACCCCTACCCCTACCCCTAACCCGAAAACTAAACCCTAACCCTATCCCCTACCCCAAACCCTAACCCTAACGCTAAGCCTATCCCTAACTGTAACCCTACGCCCTAACCCTAACGCTAACCCTAACCCTAAAACGAAACCATAACCCTATCCCTAACACTAAACTGGAACCATAATCCTAACCCCAAGGATAACCCTAGGCCTAACCCTAACCCCAACCATAACCCTAACCTTAACCCCAACCATAACCCTAACCTTAACCCCTAATCCTAATTTTAAGCCCTAACCCTGATGCTAATCCTAACCCCGACCCCTAACCGTAATCCCGAACCCTAACCCTAACCCTGAACCCCAACCTGAACCCTAATGACCCTAACCCTAACTCTAACCCTAACCCTAACGCTACCCCAAACCTAATACCGTAACCATAACACCTCACCCTAAACCTAATGCGAAACCTAATCCTAAAATTAAACCGCAACTCTAAACCTAAACCCTAACCCTAAAAATTAATGCTACCCCTAACCCAAACTGAAATCCTAACCCATAAGCGTAAACCCAATGTAACCCCTAACCATAACACTAAGCCCTAACCCTAACGCTATCACAAACCTAATACTTCACCCTAAGACCTCACCCTAACTCTAACGCGAAACCTAACCCTAAAACTAAACTGCAACCCTAACCCTAAACCTAATCCTAATACTTAATGCTAACCCTAACCCAAACTGAAATCCTAACCCATAAGCATAAACCCAACCATAACCCCTAACCATAACACTAATCCCTAACCCTAACCCTAACCCTAACCCTAACCCTAACCCGTAACACTAATCCCTAACCCTAACCCAAACCCTAACCCTAACCAAACCTCTAACCATAACTCTACTGATAAGCCCTAACCCTGATGCTAACCCTAATCCC
Organism: Calonectris borealis; assembly: GCF_964195595.1. Lineage (NCBI taxonomy): Eukaryota > Metazoa > Chordata > Aves > Procellariiformes > Procellariidae > Calonectris > Calonectris borealis. The sequence goes on along the minus strand of NW_027441453.1, from coordinate 1,665,436 downwards.
AAACCCTAACCCGTATCCCAAACTCTAACCCTAACCCTGAACCCCAGCCCTAACTCTAACCTTAACCCTAACGCTAACCCTAACCCTAATGATAAGCCCTAACCCTAATGCTAACCCTAACCCCAAACCCTAACCCATATCCCAAACTCTAACCCTAACCCTGAACCCCAGCCCTAACTCTAACCTTAAACCTAACACTAACCTTTACCCTAACCCTAACCTTAAAACTAAACCCTAACCCTAAACCCTAACCCAAACGCTAACCCTAACCCTAAACCTAACCATAACCCTAAGCCCTAACCCTAACCCTAACCCTAAAATGCATCCCTAACCTGATCCCTAACCCTAAACCCAAACCATAATCCTAACCCCAACCCTCTCCCTAACCCTAACGATAACCCTAAGCCTAACCCTAACCCTAACCCTAACCCTAACCCCAACCCTTAACCATAACCCTAATGATAAGCCCTAACCCTAATTCTAACCCTAACCCTAACCCATATCCCGAACTCTAACCCTTACCCTGAACCCCAGCCCGAACCCCAGCCCTAACTCTAACCCTAACCCTAACCCTAACCCTAAACCCTAACCCTAAACCCTAAACCAAACCCTAACCGTAACCGTAAAACTAACCCTAACCCTAACCGTAACCCTAAGCCCTAACCCTAACCCTAAACCTAACCATAAAATGAAACCCTAACCCGATCCCTAACCCTAAACCCAAACCATAATCCTAACCGCAACGCTATCCCTAACCCTAACGATAACCCTAAGCCTAACCCTAAACCTAACCCTAACCCTAACCTTAAACCTAACCCCTGCCCCTAACCATAACCCTAATGATAAGCCCTAACCCTAATGTTAACCCTAACCCTAAACCTAACCCTCACCGTAACACTAAGCCCTAACCCTAACCCTAACGCTAAACTTAATCACAAACACTATAACTGATGTAAATGAGCAATATCAGGGCAGCAAGTCAGGTTCTTTAAATCCTTGCTTTCTCTCTTCCCTTCTCTCTTCTTGCTTTCTCTCTTCCGTTCAAGGAGATTTCCGTTCGAGGAAGCTTTAGCTAGTTTTATTATATTGTCTGTCTTAGGAGGAACAGCCACTTCTACTTTCCGCTTTGTCTTGTCAATTTTTGCTTTTGGCTTATCCTTCTCTTTTTTCTCCTTTTCAGACATCGGCTTGAAAACAATAGAATCTCCTTCTATAGGCTCATCTCTCACAGGGGTGGCATCATCTCTGCTTGGGCCATGAACAGGGAGTCCATTTTAACGTCTTCTGCTGAAACTGGCTCTCTTGGTTTTCTCGCACCTGCTAACAACTCAGCATTGGGAAATCCTTCATCCTCATCCCTTTTTCTTCTCTTTTTATGCTTATTTCCTTGGCCATCTCCCAGTGGATTTTTCACCTCCTTCTCTTTTGATTTTGTAGGATCCTTGATGCCATGGCTCTCTCTTTCAGAAGGTTTTTCAGGGTAATTTCCAGCTATATTGTGATTTTGGTGGCTCTGCCAAGCAGGATAATCCTCCCTACGTCCCCGAGCATATGGTGAATTCTCTTGTCTGGTCCCAGGTGGACCAAACCTACCTGGAGAAAAGTTCTCTCTGTTTACTGGAGGGTGAGGTTGAGCGCCAACAGCATAGCCCTTGTAAAACTTTCCATGCCATTCTCTGTAGTTCCTTTCCCATTCCCGGTACCTTGCCTTTTCAAATGGATCTCTACAGTCAAGAGATCTGCCATAGTAAGCTTTCAGATCATATGGTGGAACTTCTCTGTATCTGTTAAAATACTCCCTTTCTCCTTCCCCTTGAGATATAGTCTGTTTAGTGGGAGACTGGCCTCTAAATACTGGAGACCTTGACCGTGAATGGCATCTTCTGTATGGGGGTGACCTTGACCTTGAACGCTGATAACCGTGTGACCTTGACCTAGAACGATAGTTACGCCTCTTCCCTTTGCCTCTTCTTGGATACGGCAGCAATCGCGAGTAGGAACGAGAATGGGAAGGACTAAATGAGCGAGAGTAGGAGCGAGTGCGGGAAGAACCTGATCTTGGTGTGGAGCAGGTAGACGAACTTGTAGAGTAAGGTGAAGCACTATAAGGAGACTTGGACCTGGAAAAAACCACAACACACAGAAAAAGAAATGAAGTTAATTCAAAACAGTCATTCTCCCCAATTTTTTTCCTCCCAAATTTGGTTTGGGTTTTTTCTCCTCTCCATACGCTTATGTCAAAGCTTCTTTCAGCTGCTGACATAATGCTACTGCAAATTGAGGAATTTGATAACATTTTTCAATTCCATTTGTCTTGTTTTAGTTATGTATGCTTACTATCTGCAACGAAAAATTCTATTGGAAAAAACACTGTCATTTTTCCTTATGTCAGATGCACTTTAGTGTAACTGCAGTCCGATATGCTGTTGAAATACAAACGTGAAAAACAAGGCAACTTCATTGAGCCAAATACTTCCTCCTCTTTAAGTCTCCGTTGTTCGCTGTAAAACTCCTCCCTAGATAAGGGAGGCCAATGGCATCCTGCCAACTTAAGCATTTTTCTCCCTGCTTTCTGTTCATTAGAGACTACGGTCATTTCCTGATCCTCATACTTGCCTTCCACATCCTCACCCCCAACAGTTCATTCAGTCTTCTCTCCTTATACTCAGCTTTGCACCTGTGGATGGAGGCTGCCCACACTTGAAAGAGACTCCCATCTCCCGTGGGCCAAGTGCCCACTGCTCCTCTGCCACTCCTTGATACACTTAATACATCACACTTCTGATCTTCCAAGTACTGCACAGATATTAACTAATCTTCTCTGGAACTTCTTTTAACTTCTTCCACATACGCTTCCTATGTTGTTGCCTCATCATGAGGTATTTGGCCTGGTCCTGTCCCTGAATTGTTGTTTTCTTGCTGACTGAATTGGAGATATCAGATCCTGGTTTTTCTTTTGATTTACCGTTAAGATTTTATAAACACAATGCACTCTTACAATCTATCTATAACAAACATATAGCAAAAGGAAGGACTAGCTTGACGCTGCAGTAATAGGTAAAACAGACTCCTCCAACTGAGAGAAAGCGTCTTGGCTATGTGAGATGACTAAATTGAAGAAATTCAAAATTGTCATAAAAGAACAGTGTTGACTTTTCCAACCATTTGCTCATTCAGTATCAACTAAGTTGTTAAAAAAAGAATGTTGGAGGCTGATTCCTATTGGGAAATCAATTTCTTCAGCCCTATTCAGCCAGTAGTGGAAAAGGTGGCTTTCCATCTGATCCTTTAATTATCTTTAATTTTTATAGGCAATTATGGTTTCCTCAAAAAGCGTTCATTTTTCAGAGTCCTGTTTTCAGTCATGTACCGGAGTTTTATTTTAAATAACCTTAGTGGAAGCACAGATGCCCTTTGTAAAAGCCAATTCAAATGAAGCCATTTAAAAATTAATTACCACTTGGATTCTCCACAACTGTCTGTGCATACTTGCTTCATTATAAATCAGCTGTTGTATAAGTTATGCGTTATACAGCCTCTTTTAACAGGTGACAAGGAGTCATCTACTGAATTTCTGTAGAATACTTACACTTCCCAGCCTGGTCTGCCACCTGCTGAGCGAACTGGACTGGCTCTCATTGGATGACCTTTTGGAGTGGGGAGAGGAAAAAGAAAGAAATCCCATTCAGTTCCTCTGAAGGTAATTTTTTTAAAGAAATTCTGAAGTTACAGTTACTTACCAGTTGTGGGTATTGCTTGTCCTTGGGGGCCCAGAAGACTTGGTAATGCTGGTTGTCTTTGTACGGGAACCTGATAGACATCTCAAAAAACCATTAGTAGGCTTGAGTTCTGAAGGTTTTAACCAACTCTCCCGTGGAGAAGAATGTGGATTAAATGCCTAACTATCCGTTTGTTGCAGACCACAGTAAGTCACCAGAGTTGGCTATATCATTTTCTATGAGAGAAATGAATCCCACCTCTCCTTTGCCAGAGGGTAAATGTAAATTGCAGGCTCAGGGTAAAGTTCATCTCCGAGTAACTACATTTTATAAATGGAAGAAGTCTATTTCCTACAAAACGAGATCCATGACAGAAACACAGAAGTGCTACCAAGTGCATTTTAAAACAGCCACTCCTGTCAGCACACAGCAGTATTTTCTTAGTTTATAGCAAGAGGAAAACTTCAGTCTGTTTCACACATGGGATTTGATAAAAGTCAGAGGGGGCGGAAATCTCAGTCCCAACAGCTACTTGTTAAATTTTGCAAGAAGCCTTTGAAACATAAACCAAAAGCAAAACGAGCTTTCAGAGAGAACGACTCCACTGCAAACACTACTGAAATGTTTTGCAGAAATACAGATTCTTAGCATACCACACGTTTAACCAACTTCCAGGGGCATGAACAGGACCACCCTATTTTAATATTCAAAAGTATCACAGATTCTATGGTTAAGCACAATGACAGTGCTTCCTGCCCCGTAATTACAGATGCTGGCCAACTTGGTTGCAGAGCCACTCAGACATGCACGCATGGTTTCTCTCGCTCACTTTTTGGCCAGTCCAATTAATTCCATACTTACGCATTAATAGTTGGTATTGCGTATTTTCCAGTGTTTGTCAGCATAGCACCCTTTGTATTGAGGTCTTTCACCTCCATCATGAAACTCCTTGGAATTCCTGTGCTCTTTAATTCTGGGAACAGGCTCAACATTTTTGTCCTGTTAAGAAAAGAAATGCAGACATATCTCCTTTTAAGACCCACACTTAAAATGACATTTCAATGATTATTTTAAGCAGCAAAAGCCTTTAATCCTCTCCTTTTACCCAGCATAAGGGTTGCTCGACTAAAATACTTATTTTCCTAAACGAATATAGCCAGGACGTTCCAAAGGCTTGAGCAGTGTTTTGAACTCATTCCATTCTTTGGCTTAAGTTCAGGTTCTTTAAGGGTGAAATATCCCTTAGCTCACCATCCACTCAGAAAAGAGATACAAACCCGCTCCTCCTCCAAAGCGCAATTCAGAGCACAAATATTCAATAGATGGGGTCAACAGAAACATCTTGGTTTTACATGAAATACTAAAAACTGTGAACTGTCATTAAACAGAGTTAAAACCAGAAACATTTCCAGTAATATTGAAATATATAAAAATATGCATGAAAGTTCACAGAGCAAGATCTGTGGACATACTTAATGTCTATGACCTAGAAAAAAGAAAAGTTTACATTTATAATGCCAGGTTTCCCTTGGATTTTGAAGGGCTTTGCAACATTGCCCTATGAACCTCTGTCTTTCACCCCAAGAGAAACAATTCTTAATATGAGTATTCATGGATTTGTTACGTAACTGCCAAGGTAAAAAACTGAAAAGCTAAGGAACACCAGAAGTCCCCCCCAGTCTTACCCCATTTGTTGGGCAGTTCTTTATACAGTCGCCAGGTTTTCCGCAACGAAAGCAAGCAGATGATGGTGGAGGTGGACCCCAGGGTTTCTTCATGTAACTAAAAGGGTTTGGGGCAAAGAAGAAAAAGGTATGCACGTGTCTCTCTCGTTAAAACAAACTTCTCTACAATCTTTCCATAATCTTCAAAGAACAGATTTGACATTATCATTTGACTTACTTGATTGGATCATATTCCTGGCAAGACTGTAGCATCATAGCTTTTATTTTATCTTCTTCGGAAGCATTGGCTTCAGCCAGATTGGCACTCTGTTTAACAGGTAATTATTTGACACATACATTAGAAACACATTTAAGCCCACACTGCCAAAGAGAACACCACTCACCCAACCCTGTAAAGAGCAGCACAACGCCAGCTGAGGTTGCATGAAAACAGCTGCTTATATGAAACAGAGTTGTCCAAAAGATGTTCTGGGGAGTCCTTACATCATCACAGGCTGTTTATGTGCCTGTTAACCTACTTGAAAAGAGCATTCCTGGGCACTCAAAACCTTAGGCTCTTCATGTTCCCCCCCACTAACTTCTTCATAGGAAGCAAGTTAACTACAATAAGCAAAACCTGCAGTTTTTTTCCAGTTGACCGTGTCCTTTTAACATACAAATTGTAATATAAATGTTATGCAGAACTGGATCTTCAAATTATTGAAGCCAGCTGATTTTTTTAAAGTAGTATTTGTTCAAATGTTTTTATTACACACTAGTACAGATACAAGCAGGGTCTAAGGGAGTGACTGTAAATGATTTGGACCCTCAAGCACCTATCATTCAGATCAACCACTCATGGTTTTGGTTTTAGATGCATTCATTCACAAAAGCAACCAACTTGTTTCAGCATTTTGTTAAAGGGCTGTTTCATATACACAGCTTTTTCTCAACTGTAACATAATCCAGATCGACATCTATGAAATCATTTCCATTAACATTTACAGAAGACTTTACAGATACTTGACTAATTTGTTTGAACCCAAGCGGTTTACAAAACACATCCAAAACCCACAAGACATTACTAGGAATAGACCAAAATTCAAGATGGCATTTAATGCATAATAAAACAGAAAACTTTTTACAACACATTGCCTCCATGCTAAGCCAGTCTGCACTGAGGAGGTTAGAGTAAGGAACCGTTTGGAGCTGCTTTATCTTATGTACCTCTATTTTTCTGAAATACTTACATTTTCTCAAAAGCTTAAATGTGTACACCACTTGGACAGTTTTTCACATTTTAGAGTAAAACTTCACCTGAGCGTACAGAACCAAGGACATGTTTAGGGACAGCGCTAACAGAGACCAATTTCTCCTGGTGGCTACCTTCCAAACTATTTTTTTTTTCCTTACCAAATGTCCACAATTCAATTTCTGCAGTGAGAGAGGGAAGAAGTTACCAGTGGGAAGAGATTTTTCTTTCTGGGAAAGGAACTCCAGCCTTTATTTTCAGAAGAAAGGACTAGATCCTCTGCATTAGGCCCTGCCTTCTCTAATCTTTGTAACTTTAAAGACTAGTAATTTAATTGGCTAGCACTACGCCTTTTCACAAAGTGCAATCCCTAGTGCTTTTCCAGACAAAGTTACATGTTGTTGAGCAAAAAATGCAAGCAGTTCCATAGCAAAACATGGCATTACAACAGTTTCAGAAGGTCACGTTTGCTAATATGCCACACATATGCATCAGTATTTTCCTGTAAACAATTAGGTGCATTTGCACAATTTACACAGTCTGCGATCAAACAAATTAGATTGTGTTGTCCACTGTATATATACTACAGTGTATGAAATTGTGCAGCATTCAAAGCATGGATCTATAACTGTAGTGCCTAGAAATTCAAAAATAGCCATGCAGTTGTCCGTGTTCCAGAAATGCTTCTATTTTGGCTCTTGCAAACCCCCCTGAAATGTCCGTCACTTACAGCCAATTAAATTCTTCTGTGAAAATTGTGTTAGTTTCCAATGCAAAATGAACGAAAAGTATGAGAAACGGTAAACAGCTTCTGAAGTGCTTCTTCTTTGTGTCTTGAAGATGAGTAATACTGCAACATTACGTTGCGGCTGATAAGGTCCTCCCCCTTCTATCTTCCCAAACTGGCAACTACTCTTTACCAGGATAGTATCAAAATATACACACATTTTAAAGTTAAAAGAAATACTTTAAATTATTAAAAATGAAATTAAAGGTTTGTTCACATGACAACAGTTCTCCAGCTATAGATCACAGTATAAGATTTAAAAATACAAAGCAAACACTTTTTTTTTAAGAATATATATGTACCTTAGTAAGCTGGGCCAGAGAAATAGATGCAGAAGAGTCATCAATCTGTTCACAAAAAATTAAACTCACATTCAAGTTCTACAATTAAAAACAGAGCAATAGATAACCTCTACTGTAGTCTGACAGTCTGCACTATATCCTCCAAGTGTCACTGAAAGAGCCATTTCCAACCTAGTGTAGTTGGTATTTGTTCAAAACAAAGTCCAAACCTGTGACAGCTTAAGAGTGCCTATGTGGTTAAGGAGAAGAAGCTAAACTAACCAAACCCGCTGGAGATCAACTTATTGCTCCAGAATATCTCAGAGAGGGACCCTTGTCAAATGCTCACAGCTGCTTAAAAGTCGAAGGGGTAAGGAAGCTATCAATTTTCAGCTAAAAAGGATTTTAAAAAAATATTTATTTGAGAAGGAAGCATCACTACAGGAAACTTCTTTTCAGTGTGGTTTGTAAACTAATCAGCCAAGTATTTCCTTGTGTTACTTATTTCTGTTTTAGCAGCAGAACGACAGTGTCTTCAAACCTGAAGAAAAACGCTGCCCCTTTTCCAAATGTAAATTCAAAGTGGCAGTATCCTAAAGAAAAGCTTAGCCTTTGGGAAATTAAAGCAGCATCCAGCCCTGAAGTCACCCAGATCCAAAAACGTACTGCAGGCGGAGGTTAAGAAAAATGACAGGGATTTTACCCTTTACAAATGCACCAGGCTCTAACCTTGTGCCAAAATTTGTACACTGGGATTTACGTATTTTCATTTGCAGACAAACTATTAAACTGAACTGCTTCATCTGATAAAGCGGAAAGGTCAAATGTAGAACTTTAGAATACCACTTTGTGTAGCAACGATATTTAAATTCACAGCAATCTATTAAAGACAGTTATGCACTCAGTTATGCACTCAAACAATATCGCTTCAATTATACAGTTTCAGGAACAAATACCCAAGTCTTTAAGGACATGAAAAGGAAGCATTTAGCTGCACAGAACTGTCCTCAAAACGTGTGGGACATGTTGGTTTTGGTATTTGTTTGAACCCCCAAGTCAAAAGTAAGAAACAGTACCAAGTTTAACAATAATGGTTTCTCAGTGGTTTTTGATAACATTTTCAAAAACCATGTTCAGTTGTGCAAACCTTGAACCTACGTGATCTAAAAACGATTGTACATTATCTGTACAACACAAAGTCGTTCAGGAAATAGTCTAGCATATCCAGTATGAAATACAATGCATTACTAGGCACAAACACCAATATTCACATTAGATAGAACTGTGCAAATGATGGCATTACTCCGTTTCTACTATGCTGAATCAAATACATTGTATTTACAACATATACTATGTTTTACTGGAAAAGCTATTAAGTTAATGTTTGGAAAATTAATCCAAGGCTACCTTAAGTGCAGCGTGCAGCAAAAAGTGTGAGATTGTGTTTTTACATACTGCTTTTGATGTTCCACTTACTGGCTCAGTTTGACTTCTAGAAGAAGAAATAAAGGTGATCAGAACTTCAAATACAGCACTTGTACCAAAAACATAAAGCACTGAAAACAGATTATAAAACCTGAACATCAAAACTTTATGTTCTGATAGTCTAGTGAATGTGGAAATTTATTCATATACATAAACCGTTCTCTCTTGGTACATTCAGTGCAACTAAAAAAACCCCCCAGAATCCCATTTCTACTTTGTCACAAATTACTCTAAGGCTTACAGATATAGAACACAACCGTGCAAGGGGAAGTCCTCAGATAGTTTGTCTCTGCTACATAAGTATCAAAACCAGGAAGTCTGTACTACAGTTTTGTGTTCATAAATAATCAACCATCAAAATACGAAGGTAACTTTAGCCAATCTGTGTATCGCTAGTATTACAAATAGGTACCAGATGGAGTCCTTTAGTTTCTAAGAAAGAACAGTGATAGTCTAGACACTTCCAAGTGCACCTTTACTTAAGTGAAAAAAATCAGTCATCTGACAAATAACAACAATGTCAGCAGCATCGTCTTTAGAACAGTGTTTCTCTGTGGAAGCCCAAGCACTGTGTTCAGATATCTAGCCATGAAAGTGCCAAAACACTAAATGTGTTACATATGCTATATGGACTAAAAACAGTAGTAGAAATGTCACCTGAAAGCAGGTCCTAGGCCTTTGTGCGATTTAGGAGACCTGTGACAAAAAAAAAGGTCTTGGTTGCCAGAATTTGCTTCAAGATAATCTTGAAAATGCTACGACATTTTAGGAAATATTTATTAAATTTGAAAACTTGCTGAGATTCCACATACTCATTGATCTGTATCTGCACGCTACTCATCATGAATCAGCCATGCAACCATTGATGTCGTTAACAAACAATTCACACATCATCCAAAGTGTCCCATGAGCAGAGGCAATTCAAAGGCTGCTGTGCAACTGGTGTACAAATAGAAAGGCGCACGCTCCCTGCCACTGCTAGAACACCACCAGGCTCGCAACGACAGCCACGTACCTCCTGAAGTTGAGGAAGGACAAGGACATCCTTTAGATTACCACAGCATGGATTCTTCATACATTTACCTTCAAGAGCGTACTAAAAGGAGAGTAACGCATTTTTGAAGGCCTCTCCACCATTACAGCATACATTCATCATTCCCAAACATTCACCACTCTACCAGTTGTTTCTGCAATGTTCACAGCTGAAAGACTAGAAAGCTAATCTGCCTGGTTAATTTTCAACACTAGAACAGCAGTGCCATTCCTTCCTTATCCCCTTATACATACAGGTATGTATTTGACCTTTGATGCTAGCAGCATCTATCCTCTCATTTTAGGGCAGCATTACAATACCAGGAGAGGGTGCCCGACACAGAGGATGCACTGACAAGACAGCACTAAGCAGACATGTTTAAATTAACCCCCAAAACAAGGCCATGTTTATAAGCACAGTGCTGCGGTGTCCAGAATTACTAGAGGGTGCCTGAAAACACTGCAACAACTACTGCAGGAATACGCCCAAAGTTGAGATGCAGAGCCACATAAATTCAGGGTTTTTTGCTTGCAGATGCTTCGTGGGTACCGGGAGGCTGCTGTACTCTTTGTTCGAGACACAGTGTAACTCATCCGTCTACTTGATTTATTGAGAACCAACATTAGAAAGACATGGCAAAACCACAAGCTAATAATACCTACTAATTGTGGTGGAGAGACCTATCTTTAAGGCGGCTGGAAAACATGACCGTTCAAACAATGCTAATGTAGCTGATATAGAACTGGACTGTATGAATACATAAATGACAGCAGTAATCCTCTAGTCAGCACTGCATTGGAATAGCTGTAATTTTAATCAATACACCTGATTCTCTGTCCTCCGTAAACCTTAGGAATACAGAACCAAAACCCGGAGCACAGATACCAGCTTAGGGTAAAAACAGACGTAGAAAGAGAACTTGTAACTTTTGTTTCCGGGGCCCTGTTTTTTTTCCTCGGGCTCTGGTTTTGTTCCTCGGGCTCTGGTTTTGTTCCTCGGGCCCTCGTTTGTTCCTCGAGATCTGGTTTTGTTCCTCGGGCCCCGGTTTTGTTCCTCGGACTCTGGTTTTCTTCCTCAGGCTCTGGTTTTGTTCCTCGGGATCTGGTTTTCTTCCTCGGTCTCTGGTTTTGTTCCTCCAGCTCTGGCTTTGTTCCTCTGGCTCTGCTTTTGTGTCTCGGGCTCCAGTTTCGTTCCATGGGCTTTGGTTTTCTTCCTCGGGCTCTGGTTTTCTTCCTCAACCTCTGCATTAGTTCCTCGGGCTCTGGTTTTTTCCTTGGGCCCTGCTATTGTTCCTCGGGCTCTGGGTTTGTTCCTCGGGCTCTGGGTTTGTTCCTCGGGCCCTGGTTTAGTTCCTCGGGCCCTCCTTTTGTTCCTCGGGGTTTGGTTTTCTTCCTCGGCCTCTGGTTTTCTTCCTCGGGCTCTGGTTTTCTTCCTCGTGGGCTGCATTTCTTCCTCAGGCCCTAGTTTTGTTCAAAGGCTCTGGTTTTGTTACTCGAGCTGTGGTTTTGTTCCTCTAACTCTGGTTTGTTCCCTAGGCTCTCATTTTCTTCCTCAGGATCTCATTTTCTTCCTCGAGATCTGTTTTTTTTCCTCGGGCTCTGGTTTTATTCCTCGGGCTCTGATTTTCTTCCTCAGGATCAGGTTTTCTTCCTCGGGCTCTGGATTTGTCCCTCAAGGTCTGATTTTGTTCCTGCACTCTGGTTTTCTTCCTCGGGCTCTGGTTTTGTTCCTGGGGCTCTGGTATTGCTCCTTGAGGGCTGGTTTTGATCCTTCAGCTCTGGTTTCGTTCCTCGGGCCCTGGTTTTCTTCTTCGGACTCTGGTTTTGTTCCGTGGGCTCTAGTTTAGTTCCATGGGACCTTGTTTTGTTCCTCCAGCTCTGGTTTAGTTCCTCGGACTCTGCTTTTTTTCCTCGGGCCCTCGTTTTGTTCTTCAGACTCTGGTTTTGTTCCTCGGGCTCTGGTTTGGTTTCTCAGGCTCTGGATTTGTTCCTCGGGCCCTCCTTTTGTTCCTCAGACTCTGGTCTTCTTACTCGGCCTCTGGTTTTCTTCCTCGGGCTCTGGTTTGTGTTCCTTGAGGGCTCCTTTTGTTCCTTAGGCCCTAGTTTTGTTCCTTGGCCTCTGCTTTTGTTCATCGGGCTCTGGTTTTGTGTCTCGGGCTCTAGTTTATTTTCCTGGGCCCTAGTTTTGTTCCTCGGGCCCCGGTATTGTTCCTCCAGGTGTGGTTTGTCTCTTCGGGCCCTCCTTTTGTTCCTCGGGCTCTGATTTTGTTTCTCGGGCTCTGTTTTTTTCCCTCGGGCCCTGGTTTTCTTCCTTGGACTCTGTTTTTTTTCCTCAGGCTCTGGTTTTGTTCCTCGGGCTCTGGTTTTGTTCCTCGGGCTCTGGTTTTGTACTTCGGACTCTGGTTTTGTTCCTCCAGATCTGGTTTGTTCCTAGGGCCCTGGTATTGTTCCTCCAGGTCTGGTTTTGCTCCTCGGGCCCTCCTTTTGTTCCTGGGCCTCTGGTTTTCTTCCTCGGGCTCTGGTTTCCTTCCTGGGGCTCTGGTTTTCTTCCTCGAGGGCTACTTTTGTTGCTCGGGCCCTAGTTTTTTTATTCGGGCTCTGTTTTTTTTCCTCGGGCCCTGCTTTTGGTCCTAAGGGCTGCTTTTGTTCCTCGGGTTCTGGCTTTGTTCCTCCAGCTTTGGTTTTGTTCTTCTAGCTCTGCTTTTGTTCCTCGGGCTCTCATTTTCTTCCTCGGGCTCTCCTTTTTTCTTCGAGGGCTGGTTTTGTTCCTCGGGCTCTGGTTTTCTTCCACGGGCGTTGGTTTTGTTCCTCCAGCTCTGGTTTTGCTCCTCAAGCCCTCCTTTTGTTCCTTGGGCCTGGTTTTGTTCCTCGAGGGCTGCTTTTGTTGCTTGGGCCGTAGTTTTGTTCCTCAGGCTCTGTTTTTTTTCCTCGGGCCCTGCTTTTGTTCCTCGAGGGCTGCATTTTTAGCTTGGGCTCTGGTTTTCTTTCTCCAGCTCTGGTTTTTTTCCTCTAGCTCTGCTTTTGTTCCTCGGGCTCTCATTTTGTTCCTCGCGTTCTGCTTTTCTTCCTCAAGGGCTGGTTTTGTTCCTCGGGGTCTGGTTTTGTTCCTCGAGCTCTGGTTTTCTTCCTCGGGATAAGTTTTCTTCCTTGGGCTCTGGTTTTATTCCTCAAGGTCTGGTTTTGTTCCTCGGGCTCTGGTTTTGTTCCTTGAGCTCTGGGTGTGTTCCTCGGGCTCTGGCTTTGTTCCTCGGGCCTGTGTTTTTTCCCTCCAGCTCTGCATTTTTTCCTCGGGATCTCATTTTCTTCCTCGGGCTCTCCTTTTCTTCTTCGAGGGCTGGTTTTGTTCCTCGGGCTTTGTTTTTTTCCTCGGGCTCTGGTTTTGTTCCTCGGGCTCTGGTTTTGTTCCTCTTCCGCTCGTTTTGTTCCTCGAGCTCTGGTTTTGTTCCTCGAGCTCTGGCTTTGTTCCTCGGGCCCCGGTTTTCTTCCTCCAGCTCTGGTTTTCTTCCTCGGGCCCTGTTTTTTTTCCTCCAGCTCTGGTTTTCTTCCTCGGGCTCTTTTTTTATTCCTCGGACCCGTGTTTTTTTCCTCCAGCTCTGGTTTTGATCCTTGGGCCCTCCTTTTGTTCCTCAGGCACTGGTTTTGTTCCTCGGGCCCTGGTTTTATTCCTCGGGCTCTGTTTTTTTGTTTTCCTCGGGATCTGGTTTTGTTCCATAGGCTCTATTTTTTTTTCCTCAGGCTCTGGTTTTGTTCCTCGAGCTCTGATTTACTTCCTTGGGATAAGTTTTCTTCGTCGGAGTCTGGTTTAGTTCCTCAAGGTCTGGTTTTGTTCCTAGGGCTCTGCTTTTGTCCCTTGAGCTCTGGGTTTCTTCCTCGGGCTCTGGTTTTGTTCCTTGGGCTCTGATTTTGTTCTTCGAGCTCTGGTTTTGTTCCTCGGGCCCCGGTTTTATTCCTCCAGATCTGGTTTGTTCCTCGAGCCCTGGTTTTGTTCCACCCGCTCTGGTTTTAGTCCTCGGGCCCTCCTTTTGTTCCTCGGGCCCTGTTTTTTTTCCTCGATCTCTAGTTTTTTTCCTCGGGCTCTGGTTTTTTTCCTATGGCGCTCGTTTGGTTCTCGAGCTCTGGTTTTTTTCCTCGGGCCCTGGTTTTCTTCCTCAGGCTCTGGTTTTTTTCCTCAGGCCCTGCTTTTGTTCCTCGGGCTCCGGTTTTGTTCCTTGGGCTCTGGTTTTGTTCCCCGGTCTCTGGTTTTGTTCCTCAAGCTCTGGTTTTGTTCCTCTGGTTCTGCTTTTTTTCCTCAAGCTCTCGTTTTCTTCCTCGGCCTCTCCTTTTCTTCCTTGAGGGCTGGTTTTGTTTCTCGGGCTCTGGATTTGTTCCTTGGGGTCTGGTTTAGTTCCACGGGGTCTGCTTTTTTTCCTCGGGCCCTCCTTTTATTCCTCGGGCTCTGGCTTTGTTCCTCGGGCTCTGGTTTTGTTCCTCCGGCTCTCGATTTTTTCCTCCGTCTATGGTTTTGTTCCCCAGGCTCTAGTTTTTTTCCTTGGGCCCTCCTTTTGTTCTTCAGGCAGTGGTTTTGTTCCTCAGGCACTGTTTTTTTCCCTCGGGCTCTGTTTTTTTTCCTCGGGCTCTGTTTTTTTTTCCTCGGGATCTGGTTTTGTTCCGAGGGCTCTGTATTTTTTCCTCAGGCTCTGGTTTTGTTCGTCGGGCTCTGGTTTAGCTCCACGGGGTCTGGTTTTTCTCCTTGAGCTCTCCTTTTGTTCCTCGGTTTCTGGTTTTGTTCCTTGGGCTCTGATTTTGTTCCTCGAGCTCTGGTTTTGTTCCTCGGGCCCCGGTTTTATTCCTCCAGATCTGGTTTGTTCCTCGAGCCCTGGTTTTGTTCCACCCGCTCTGGTTTTATTCCTCGGGTTCTGGTTTTGTTCCTCAGGCTCTGGTTTTGTTCCTCCAGCTCTGGTTTTAGTCCTCGGGCCCTCCTTTTGTTCCTCGGGCCCTGTTTTTTTTCCTCGATCTCTAGTTTTTTTCCTCGGGCTCTGGTTTTGTTCCTATGGCGCTCGTTTGGTTCTCGAGCTCTGTTTTTTTTCCTCGGGCCCTGGTTTTCTTCCTCAGGCTCTGGTTTTTTTCCTCAGGCCCTCCTTTTGTTCCTCGGGCTCCGGTTTTGTTCCTTGGGCTCTGGTTTTGTTCCCCGGTCTCTGGTTTTGTTCCTCAAGCTCTGGTTTTGTTCCTCTGGTTCTGCTTTTTTCCCTCGAACTCTTGTTTTCTTCCTCGGGCTCTCCTTTTCTTCCTTGAGGGCTGGTTTTGTTTCTCGTGCTCTGGTTTTGTTCCTCGGGCCCTGTTTTTTTTTCCTCGGGCTCTGTTTTTTTGTTTTCCTCGGGATCTGGTTTTGTTCCACGGGCTCAAGTTTTTTTTCCTCAGGCTCTGGTTTTGTTCCTTGGGGTCTGGTTTAGTTCCACGGGGTCTGCTTTTTTTCCTTGGACCCTCCTTTTATTCCTCGGGCTCTGGCTTTGTTCTTCGGGCCCTGGTTTTGTTCCTCCGGCTCTCGATTTTTTCCTCCGTCTATGGTTTTTCTCCTCGGCCCCTGGTTTTGTTCCTCTGGCTTTCAGTTTTTTCTTGCGGCTCTGGCTTTGTTCCTCGGGCTCTGGTTTTGTGTCTTACGCTCTGGTTTTGTTGCCTGGTCTCTGGTTTTGTTCCTCCAGCTCTGGTTTTGTTCCTCAGGCCCTGCTTTTGTTCTTCAGGCCGTGGTTTTGTTCCTCGGGCCCTCCTTTTGTTCCTCAGGCACTGGTTTTGTTCCTCAGGCACTGGTTTTGTTCCTTGGGCCCTGTTTTTTTTCCTCGAGCTCTATTTTTTTTCCTCGGGCTCTGGTTTTGTTCCTAGGGCCCTCGTTTGGTCCTCGAGCTCTGGTTTCTTTCCTCGGGCCCTGGTTTTGTTCTTCTCGCGCTCGTGTTGTTCCTCGGGCTCTGGGTTTTTCCCTCGGGCTCTGGCTTTGTTCCTCGGGCTCTGGTTTTGTTTCTCGGGCCCTCCTTTTTTTCCTCCGGTCTGGTTTTGTTCCACGGCCTCTGGTTTTCTTCCTCGGGCTCTGGTTTTGTTCCTTGGGCTCTGATTTTGTTCCTCGAGCTCTGGTTTTGTTTCTCGGGCCCTGGTTTTGTTCCTCGGGCTCTCATTTTTTTCCTCCAACTCTGGTATTGATCCTCGGGCCCTCCTTTTTTTCCTCGGGTCCTGTTTTTTTTCCTCGGGCTCTGGTTTTGTTTCTCAGGCTTTGGTTTTGTTCCTCGGGCCCTGGTTTTCTTACTCGGGCTCTGGTTTTGTTCCTCGGGCTCTGGTTTTCTTCCTCGGGCTCTGGTTTTCTTCCTCGGGCTCTGGATTTCTACCTCGAGGGCTGCTTTTGTTCCTCGGGCCCTAGTTTTGCTCCTCGGGCTCTGGTTTTGTTTCTCGGGCTCTGCATTCGTTGCTCGGGCTGTTCTTTTGTGTCTCAGGCTCTAGTTTATTTCCATGGGCCCTAGTTTTGTTCCTCTGGCCCCGGTTTTTTTCCGCCAGGTCTGGTTTGGCTCTTCAGGCCCTCCTTTTGTTCCTCGGGCTCTGGTTTTGTTCCACGGGCTCTGGTATTGTTCCTCGGGCTCTAGTTTTGTTCCATGGGCTCTGGATTTGTTCCTCGGGCCCTCCTTTTGTCCCTTGTGCTCTGGTTTTCTTCCTCGGGCTCTCTTTTTTTTCCTCGGGCTCTCTTTTTTTTCCTCGGGCCCCGCTTTTGTTCCTCGAGGGCTGCGTTTGTTCCTCGGGCTCTGTTTTTTTTTTCCACCAGCTCTGGTTTTGTTCCTCTAGCTCTGCTTTTATTCCTCAGGCTCTCATTTTCTTCCTCGGGCTCTGCTTTTCTTCCTTGAGGGCTGGTTTTGTTCCTCGGGCTCTGGTTTTCTTCCTCGGGATAAGGTTTTCTTCCTCGGGCTCTGGTTTTGTTCCTCAAGGTCTGGTTTTGTTCCTCGGGCTCTGGTTTTGTTCCTCTCACGCTCGTTTTGTTCCTCGCGCTCTGTTTTTTTCCCTCGGGCTCTGGTTTTGTTCCTCGGGCTCTGGTTTTGTTCCTCGGGCCCTCCTTTTTTTCCTCCGGTCTGGTTTTGTTCCACGGCCTCTGGTTTTCTTCCTCGGGCTCTGGTTTTGTTCCTTGGGCTCTGATTTTGTTCCTCGAGCTCTGGTTTTGTTCCTCGGGCCCCGGTTTTATTCCTCCAGATCTGGTTTGTTCCTCGAGCCCTGGTTTTGTTCCACCCGCTCTGGTTTTATTCCTCGGGTTCTGGTTTTGTTCCTCGGGTTCTGGTTTTGTTCCTCGGGCTCTGGTTTTGTTCCTCCAGCTCTGGTTTTAGTCCTCGGGCCCTCCTTTTGTTCCTCGGGCCCTGTTTTTTTTCCTCGAGCTCTATTTTTTTTCCTTGGGCTCTGGTTTTGTTCCTAGGGCCCTCGTTTGGTCCTCGAGCTCTGTTTTTTTTCCTCGTGCCCTGGTTTTGTTCCTCAGGCTCTGGTTTTGTTCCTCAGGCCCTCCTTTTATTCCTCGGGCTCCGGTTTTTTTCCTTGGGCTCTGGTTTTGTTCCCCGGTCTCTGGTTTTGTTCCTCAAGCTCTGGTTTTGTTCCTCTGGTTCTGCTTTTTTTCCTCGAGCTCTCGTTTTCTTTCTCGGGCTCTCCTTTCCTTTCTTGAGGGCTGGTTTTGTTTCTCGGGCTCTTGTTTTGTTCCTTGGGGTCCGATTTTCTTCCTCGGGATAAGGTATTCTTCCTCGGGCTCTGATTTTGTTCCTCAAGGTCTGGTTTTGTTCCTCGGGCTCTGGTTTTGTTCCTCTCGTGCTCGTTTTGGTCCTCGGGCTCTGGTTTTTGTTCCTCGGGCTCTGGTTTTGTTCCTCGGGCCCTGGTTTTGTTCCTCCGGCTCTCGGTTTTTTCCTCCGTCTATGGTTTTTCTCCTCGGCCTCTGGTTTTGTTCCTCCGGTTCTACGTTTTTTTCCTGCGGCTCTGGCTTTGTTCCTCGGGCTCTGGTTTTGTGTCTCAGGCCCTGCTTTTGTTCCTTAGGCCGTGGTTTTATTCCTCGGGCCCTCCTTTTGTTCCTCAGGCACTGGTTTTGATCCTCAGGCACTGGTTTTGTTGCTCGGGCCCTGTTTTTTTTCCTCGAGCTCTATTTTTTTTCCTCAGGCTCTGGTTTTGTTCCTAGGGCCCTCGTTTGGTCCTCGAGCTCTGTTTTTTTTCCTCGGGCCCTGGTTTTGTTCCTCAGGTCCTCCTTTTGTTCCTCGGGCTCTGGTTTTGTTCCGTGGGCTCTGGTTTTGTTCCCCAGTCTCTGGTTTTGTTCCTCAAGCTCTGGTTTTGTTCCTGTGGCTCTGCTTTTGTGTCTTGGGCTCTTGTTTAGTTCCATGGGCTCTGGATTTGTTCCTCGGTCTCTGTTTTTTTTCCTTGGGCCCTGTTTTTTTTCTCGGGCTCTGTTTTTTTTCCACGGGCTCCGGTTTTGTTCTTAGGGCCCTCTTTTGTTCCTTGAGCCCTGGTTTTGTTCCTCGGGCTCTGCTTTTGTTCCTCAGGCTCTCATTTTCTTCCTCGGGCTCTGCTTTTCTTCCTTGAGGGCTGGTTTTGTTCCTTGGGCTCTGGTTTTCTTCCTCGGGATAAGGTTTTCTTCCTCGGGCTCTGGTTTTGCTCCTCGGGGCCTCCTTTTATTCCTCGGGCTCTGGTTCTGTTCCTTGGGCTCTGGTTTTGTTCCCCGGTCTCTGGTTTTGTTCCTCCAGGTCTGGTTTTGTTCCTCTGGCTCTGCTTTTGTGTCTCGGGCTCCAGTTCAGTTCCATGGGCTCTGGTTTTGTTCCTCGGGCCCTGGTGTTGTTCATCGGGTCTGGTTTTGTTCCTCGAGCCCTGGATTTGTTCCTCGGGCTCTGGTTTTTTTCTTCGGGCTCTGGTTTTCTTCCTCGCGCTCTGGTTTTCTACCTCGAGGGCTGCTTTTGTTTGTCGGGCCCTAGTTTTGCTCCTCGGAGTCTGGTTTTGTTTCTCGGGCTCTGCTTTTGTTCCTCGGGCTGTTCTTTTGTGTCTCAGGCTCTAGTTTATTTCCATGGGCCCTAGTTTTGTTCATCGGGCCCCGGTTTTTTTCCTCCAGGTCTGGTTTGGCTCTTCGGGCCCTCCTTTTGTTCCTCCAGCTCTGGTTTTGTTCCACGGGCTCTGGGATTGTTCCTCGGGCTCTGGTTTTGTTCTTCGGGCTCTGGTTTTGTTCCTCGGGCTCTAGTTTATTTCCATGGGCTCTGGATTTGTTCCTTGGGCGCTCCTTTTGTTCCTTGTGCTCTGGTTTTCTTCCTGAGGCTCTCTTTTTTTTCCTCGGGCCCTGCTTTTGTTCCTCGAGGACTGCGTTTGTTCCTCGGGCTCTGTTTTTTTTTTCCTCCAGCTCTGGTTTTGTTCCTCTAGCTCTGCTTTTATTCCTCAGGCTCTCATTTTCTTCCTCGGGCTCTGCTTTTCTTCCTTGAGGGCTGTTTTTGTTCCTCGGGCTCTGGTTTTCATCCTCGGGATAAGGTTCTCTTCCTCGGGCTCTGGTTTTGTTCCTCAAGGTCTGGTTTTGTTCCTCGGGCTTTGGTTTTATTCCTCTCGCGCTCGTTTTGTTCCTCGGGCTCTGTTTTTTTCCCTTGGGCTCTGGTTTTGTTCCTCGGGCTCTGATTTTGGTGCTCGAGCTCCGGTTTTGTTCCTCGGGCCCCGGTTTTATTCCTCCAGTTCTGGTTTGTTCCTCGAGCCCTGGTTTTGTTCCACCCGCTGTAGTTTTATTCCTCGCGCTCTGGTTTTGTTCCTCAGGCCCTGGTTTTGTTCCTCGGACACTGGTTTTGTTCCCCAGTCTCTGTTTTTTTTCCTCGGGCCCTCCTTTTGTTCTTCAGGCACTGGTTTTGTTCCTCAGGCACTGGTTTTGTTCCTCGGGCTCTGTTTTTTTTCCTCGGGCTCTGTTTTTTTTTCCTCGGGATCTGGTTTTGTTCCGAGGGCTCTGTCTTTTTTCCTCAGGCTCTGTTTTTTTTCGTCGGGCTCTGGGGTATTTTCACGGGGTCTGGTTTTTCTCCTTGGGCTCTCCTTTGGTTCCTCGGGTTCTGGTTTTTTTCCTCCAGCTCTGGTTTTGCTCCTCTAGCTCTGCTTTTGTTCCTCAGGCTCTCATTTTCTTCCTCGGGCTCTGCTTTTTTTCCTTGAGGGCTGGTTTTGTTCCTCAGGCTCTGGTTTTCTTCCTCGGGCTCTGGTTTTGTTCCTCAAGGTCTGGTTTTGTTCCTCGGGCTCTGGTTTTGTTCCTCGGACTCTGTTTTTTTCCCTCGGGCTCTGGTTTTGTTCGTCGGGCTCTGTTTTAGTTCCACGGGCTCTGGTTCTGTTTCTCGGGGTCTGGTTTATTTCCACGGGCTCTGGTTTTCTTCCTCGGGCTCTGGTTTTGTTCCTTGAGGGCAGGTTTTGTTCCTCGGGGTCTGGTTTTCTTCCTCGGGCTCTGATTTTCTTCCTCGAGCTCTGGTTTTGTTCCTTTGGCCCCGGTTTTATTCCTCCAGATCTGGTTTGTTCCTCGAGCCCTGATTTTGTTCCTCCCGCTCTGGTTTTGGTCCTCGGGCTCTGGTTTTGTTCGTCAGGCTCTGGTTTTGTTCCTCGGTCTCTGCTTTTGTTCCTCCAGCTCTGTTTTGGTTCCTCGGGCCCTGGTTTTGTTCCTCCAGCTGTGTTTTTGCTTCTCGGGCCTTTTTTTGGTCCTCGGGCTCTGGTTTTGTTCCTCGGACCCTGGTTTTATTCCTCAGGTTCTAGTTTTGTTCCTCGGTCCCTCCTTTTGTTCCTTGGGCTGTGGTTTTGTTCCACGGGCTCTGGTTTTTTTCCTCATCATCTGTTTTTGTTCCTCGGGCCCTCGTTTTGTTCCTCCAGCTCTGATTTTGCTCCTCTGTCCCTCCTTTTTGTTCCTCGAGCCCTGTTTTTTTTCCTCGGGCTCTGGTTTTGTTCCTCGAGCTCTAGTTTTCTTCCTTGGACTCTGGCTTTGTTCGTCGGGCTCTGCTTTTGTTCCTCGGGCCCTGGTTTTGTTCCTCGGGCACTGATTTTGTTCCACGGGCCCTGGATTTGTTCCTCGGGTCCTGGTTTTGTTCTTCGGTCTCTGGTTTTGTTCCTTGGGCTCTGGTTTAGTTCCACGGGGTCTGGTTTTGTTCCTCGGGCCTTCCTTTTTCTCCTCCGGCTCCTGTTTTGTTCCTCGGGCCCTGGTTTTTTTCCTCGAGCTCTGGTTTGCCTCTTTGGTCCCTCCTTTTGGTCCTCGGGCTCTGGTTTTGTTCCTCGACCTCTGATTTTGTTCCTCGGGCACTGGTTTTCTTCCTCGGACACTGTTTTTTTCCCTCGGGCTCTGTTTTTGTTCCACAGACTCTGGTTTTGTTCCGCCGGCTCTGGTTTGGTTCCTCGGGCCCTGGTTTTGTTCCTCCAGCTCTGTTTTTGCTCCTCGGGGCTTTTTGTTTAAGGATTTTTATTAAATAACTGTCATCCTATGAACATTCCAATCACTGAGGATTTGTTAGCAATAGTATAAGGCAAAGGGTTGCTAAAGAGCAATTGTAGTTTTAGAGTCTCTGAAGTGATAGTAGAATAGGGAAAAACAGGCTGAGGAATGTAACTGTCAGTAGATTATGTAACGGAATGCAGGCGCAGGAAGCGTTCGCGTGCACACCTGCTTTTGACCAATCTGTGTCTGTTAAGATTCGTGTGCTTGCTGACTGTAAACCAATAGAGGATTCGTAGGTGCGCGTGTTAGTGTGGCTAGCTTATAAAAGTAGCACAATATCTTGAAATAAAGGAGAATGACCATACCCACATTGGGACTCATCATTTCTCCGGGAACGCACTCCTATTCCGACCCCGGGTCACTCCGACATCTGGTAGCAGCGGATGCGGAAACATGCTGGGCTCGTAACCCAGAGGTCTGGTAGCAGAGACTACAATTCTTCGAGACTGCGGTAAGCGCAGCCAGAGAAGGGGAGTGGGAAACAAGCGACTGGGAGTTGTACTATTCTGTCGCTTAACTAGAATAGATAACGGTGCAGAGTGGCCAACTGCCTCCCAGAGGGTGCGCTGCTATTATGGAGAATGAGGCAGCAGCTACGTTGCTCACAGGT
The DNA here is from genome assembly GCF_964195595.1 of Calonectris borealis. NCBI lineage: Eukaryota > Metazoa > Chordata > Aves > Procellariiformes > Procellariidae > Calonectris > Calonectris borealis. Next base: position 1,643,157 of record NW_027441453.1, on the reverse strand, counting down.
ATACTCTCTATGAGAGGGATTGAGACAACGGTGAAACAGCTTATCAAGCTAATTAAGTTAGGACAACGTTTGGGACTTTTTAAGAACACTCACACGTTGTTTTCTGTGCTTGAATGGCAGGAGCTGGGAGAACTAATGTGGCAGAAGCTTACTGAAGGTGATAAAAAATTGGAGAAGGAGATTAAGTCTGTGACAGACTTGTGGGGAGACGTACTAGAAACTTTAAAAGCTATGAAAGCTGAACGGGAGGTGGCGTGTGCGGCTGTTCAGATGCTGGCTCCGGACCCCATACCGGAACAGTCTAAGAGCATGGAATCCAAGGCAGGACCTATCGCACGATTTTTTGGGCTGCCTGCTGTGAAGGGTATGACGGGGTCCACCTGTAAGACTGTTGCCGAATTGCGCGATAGAGTTGAGCAGGATTTAAAGGCGCCCGACAGTCTATGTTCGCCATCTTCCCCGACAATATCATCTACGCCACAGCAGCTGGAAGTTGCCGGGGCTAAAGCACAGCAGCAGTGTGACACAAAAGCGGAAGAGCAGCCGCCGGGCATGAAGGGGGAGGAGTGGCCAGCTCCACCCACCCCCCTAATTCAAGGCGGGGAAACGTGCCACCTTCCTCCCACTGCCCCTCCTCTCCACCCCACCTTGCCACTCTCCAGTGATTCCTCCGGTGCTGCCACACCGCCATCTAGCGGAAAAGAGAAAAATTTAACAGAAAGTATTAATCAGCTGTTAAAAGAGGTTGTGCAACAACTAAAGGACTTAACTACACAGACTCAGCAAAAAAGAGAACCTTGGTCAACCGCCGGTTTGAGAGACAATTTGCCACCCTGTTTCTCCGGACCTACCGCAGCTACCCGTCCCGGCCGATGGAGTGGAGTTGTTCGGGATGCTATTTTGGACGGGCAGTGGGGGGTTGCATCCAACATTGGCCCCATGGCTTTTCCGGTGGTACAGGACAACGGTCAAGGAAAATGGGAACCGCATGATTGGAAGATTCTACAACAAGCCAAAAATACTATATCGCAGTATGGTGTTAAATCGGAAGCCTCGCGACAAATCGTTATTTGGATTTTTTCTGCTGATTTGATGTGTCCTTATGATTGTCAAAGTCTGATGAGGCTTCTGTTGATACCTACACAGTTTTTATTATGGGGATCGTCATGGTCTCAGAGGGCAGTGAATGCTGCTGCCCAACATCAACAACAAGGGGATCCATTATCTGGGATCACAGCTGAAATGCTCATTGGGGGGGGACGTTATGCGGATATAAATGTCCAACTAACTTTTCCTGTCCATATGTTACAGTTATCTTCTAAGCTTGCTTTAGATGCGTTTCTTTCCTTACCAGGATCGGAAGGCCCTTCTTTCAGCTCGGTGACGCAAGGTGCAACTGAGAAGTATACCAACTTTATTGATAGGCTTTGGGACGCAGTAATGAACCACCCAGATTTGGGAGAGGACAATAAACAACAAATGTTTAGAATTTTGGCCTTTGATAACGCCAACAAAACTACCAAGGCCATTCTAGCCAGTCTGCCCAAAGGGGCAGGAGTGGAAGAAATGCTTTCTCGGGTGGAAAGAGCAGGGGTTCAAAAACAAAATGAGTCGATGGCAGCTGTGCTGCAAAGTGCTGTCAAAGAAGTAGTACAACCATTAGCAGCTGTTGTTAGGCAAAAACACTCTCCAGGAATAGTCCAGCCCTTTAAAGGCATCTGCTATCGTTGTGGGGAACAGGGGCATAACAGGCGAAATTGTCGTGCTACTGTATGGTGTGATTGACTGATGTGCAAACGGTCTTAGGCGACATCCAATGGGTTCGCAATTGCGCTGGCATTACCAATGCAGACATTAAACCACTAATTGAATTACTGCGTGGCACTCAGCCTGCAGCTGAAATTCATATGACGGACAAACACCACGTGGCCTTACAGCACATTATAAACAAACTTACTATAGCCTGGACCGCAAGAAGAATCCTTGAACTGCCACTTTCTTTGCTTATCTGTAACACTGAAGAATCACCTTTTGCTGTTATATGTCAATGGCAAAACAAGAAGGGGGAGATGAAGGGACAACAGGGAATGAATTCCGTGATTGCCATTGACAACAAGAATAATGATAACTTGCCAAATTCCTCCTTTTTTCGAATTTTGGAATGGGTTTTCTTATGGGTACAACCACGTTTCAGTATACAAACTCGTCCTGAAGCCGTAGGGGAATTAATCCGAAAAGGGAGAACGCGAATTATAGAGCTGACAGGACAGGAACCAGCAGACATCAGTATTCCTGTTAACGCTGTAGATTTAGAGTGGTGGATACGCCACATGTTGGCCATTCAAGAATCTCTGTTAGGATTTAGCGGAAAGGTGCACTCTCAGCAACCTCAAGGGAAATTGTGGCAGATTCTAAAACGAAATCAGTGGCTAGAAAAACCTAAAGTGGTTGATAGCCCGATACTCGAGGGGTTGACGGTATATACAGATGCGGGAAAACGTTCTAGACAAGCTGCATGCGTATGGTGGGAAACAGATCAATGGTGCAAAAAGATTTTGCAAGGGCAAGCTGGAGATACCTTACAGACTTTAGAATTAATGGCGGTGGTATGGGCATTAGGGAACTGGCCTGATCATCCTTTGAATGTGGTGACTGATTCTCTATATGTAGCTGGGCTTATACCAAGAATTCAAGATGCACTGATTAGGGAAACAAATAATCCTCAGCTAGGGAAACTATTTATTCAATTAAGATCGACCATCTCCCAGCGAGCGGCTCCGTGTTGTGTCATTCATATCGGTAGCCATCAATGGGAGTTGGGTTTAGGACAAGGCAATCAGATAGCGGACAATCTTGTCAGTCCAGCGTGTCATGTACCACCTGTAGATAAATTTTTACAAGCTAGGCAGGGTCATGAAATATTTCATCAAAACTCAAAGGGTTTAAGAAAGCAATATGGGTTATCAGAAAACGAAGCTCGCTCTATCATACAGGCCTGTCCCAAGTGTGGAAATCATGGACCTGGAATAGGGCTAGGCGTTAATCCAAAAGGTCTCAAGGCTTTAGAGCTCTGGCAGACTGATGTAACTCATATCGCTGAATTTGGGCAGCTCAAATATGTACATGTCACCATAGATACCTTCTCTAAAGTAATATGGGCCACAGCTTTATCGGATGAGAAGGCTCATCATGTGTGTAAGCACCTCCTTGCTTGCTTCGCGGTGTTGGGTGTGCCAGAACAACTGAAAACAGATAATGGCCCTGCTTACACCAGTCAGAAGTTGAGAACCTTTCTGATGAGATGGGGGGTCAAGCATATTACTGGCATCCCACACTCACCGACGGGGCAGAGCCTTGTAGAACGCACGCATCAGGTATTGAAGGACTATCTAACAAAGCAAAAGGAGGAAGAAAAGGACCTGCAGATGAGACTGCATAAAGTCCTATTTACCCTAAATTATTTGTGTCTGATGGGAGACAGAGAAGAGCCATCGATTATAATCCATCACCAAAACCTTAAGTTTAACTCTCATACAACGCTTCCAAAACTAAAAGTAAGGTATCGAGACCCAATCACTGGCATGTGGCTGGGCCCAGTTTCGGTAATATTTAATGGGAGGGGATACATGTGTGTTTCCACAGATAAGGGACCAATATGGGTGCCTAGCCGAGCGGTGAAGCCTGCACTCTCACAAGAAGGGGTTACCTGGGCAAACACAGCAGATCAATCTGCGTTTTGTTTTGTTTCTTGCTACGGCAACTGAGTCTTTCAGAACCTGTTTGGTGGGCGTGCCTGGTTTCTGGGTAGAAGAGTTTATGTGTTGCATGAACCTATTCGATCATGGTGAGTATACACATAAACAATTACAATGGTTAAAAAACCATGTAAGCATGATACCACAAAATCATGGCATTTTAGATGAATGGCTCATGAATATTTTTAGAGAGTTGCCACAATGCCTGATAGCTTTATTAAAAGGCTTGTGTATATTGATTATCATCTTAATATTGTGTTTATGCTTTTGTATTGCTTTTAGTTGTATAAAAAAGGCTGTATCGAAAGTAGTAAATGGATTGTTCAAAAACAAAAAGGGGAATTTGTGGAAGGATTTTTATTAAATAACGGTCATCCTATGAACATTCCAAGCACTGAGGATTTGTTAGCAATAGTATAAGGCAAAGGGTTGCTAAAGAGCAATTGTAGTTTTAGAGTCTCTGAAGTGATAGTAGAATAGGGAAAAACAGGCTGAGGAATGTAACTATCAGTAGATTATGTAACGGAATGCAGGCGCAGGAAGCGTTCGCGTGGTCACCTGCTTTTGACCAATCTGTGTCTGTTAAGATTCGTGTGCTTGCTGACTGTAAACCAATAGAGGATTCGTAGGTGCGCGTGTTAGTGTGGCTAGCTTATAAAAGTAGCACAATAACTTGAAATAAAGGAGAATGACCATACCCACATTGGGATTCATCATTACTCCGGGAACGCGCTCCTATTCCGACCCCGGGTCACTCCGACACCTTTTTTTGGTCCTCGGGCTCTGGTTTTGTTCCTCGGCCCTCGTTTTATTCCTCCAGCTCTGGTTTATTCCTTGGGCCCTGGTTTTTTTCCTCCAGCTCTGGTTTTGTTCCTTGGGCCCTCCTTTTGGTCCTCGGGCTCTGGTATTGTTCCTTCTGGGCTGGTTTTGCTCCTTCAGCTCTGGTTTCGTTCCTCGGGCCCTGGTTTTCTTCCTCGGGCTCTGGTTTTGTTCCGTGAGCTCTAGATTAGTTCCATGGGCTCTGGTTTTGTTCTTCGGGCTCTGCTTTTGTTCCTCAAGGGCTGCTTTTATTCCTTGGGCTCTGGTTTTCTTCCTTGGGCTCTGGTTTTGTTCCTCGGCGTCTGCTTTTGTTCCTCGGCCCCTGGTTTTGTTCCTGCAGCTCTGGTTTTGCTCCTCGGTCCCTCCTTTTTGTTCCTCGAGCACTGTTTTTTTTCCTCGGCCTCTGGTTTTGTTCCTCGAGCTCTAGTTTTGTTCCTTGGACTCTGGTTTTCTTCGTCGGGCTCTGGTTTTGTTCCTCGGGCCCTGGTTTTGTTCCTCAGGCCCTGGTTTTGTTCCTCGTCTTCTGGTTTTGTTCCTCTAGCTCTGGTTCTGTTCCTTGGGCTCTGGTTTATTTCCACGGGGTCTGGTTTTGTTCCTCGGGCCCTCCTTTTTCTTGTCTGACTCTGGTTTTTTTCCTCGACCTCTGGTTTTGTTCCTTGGGGTCTGGTTTTCTTCCTCGGGGTAAGGTTTTCTTCCTCGGGCTCTCGTTTTGTTCCTCTGGTCCTGGTTTTCTTCCTAGGGCTCTGGTTTTCTTTCTCGCGCTCTGCTTTTTTCCCTCGGGCTCTGGTTTTGTTCCTCGGGCCCTCCTTTTGTTCTTCGGAATCTGGTTTTCTTCCTCGGGCTCTGGTTGTCTTCCTCGAGCTCTGGTTTTCTTCCTTGGGGTCTGGTATTGTTCCTCGAGGGCTGGTTTTGTTCCTCGGGCTCTGGTTTTGTTCTTCCAGCTCTGCTTTAGCTCCTCGGGCTCTGGTCTGGGTCCACGGGTCTCGTTTTGTTCCTCGGGCCCACCATTTGTTCCTCAGTCTCTGGTTTTGTTCCTCGGGCTCTAGTTTTCTTCCTCAGGCTCTGGTATTGTTCCTCGGCCTCTGCTTTTGTTCCTCTGCCCCTGCTTTTTTTTTCTCGGGATCTGCTTTTGTTCCTCGGCTCTGGTTTAGTTCCACGGGCTCTGGTTTTGTTCCTCAGGCTCTGGTTTAGTTCCTCGGGCTCTGGTTTTCTTCCTCCAGCTCTGTTTTTTTTCCTCGGGCTCTGGTTTTGTTCCACGGGCTCTGTTTTTTTTCCTCGGGCTCTGGCTCTGTTCCTAGGGCTCTGGTTTTGTTCCTCGAGCTCTGGTTTTATTCCTTGGGCTCTGGTTTTGTTCCTCGGCCTCTGCTTTTCTTCCTCTGCCTCTGCTTTTGTTTCTCGGGCTCTGGTTTTCTTCCTCTACCCCTGCTTTTTTTTCTCGGGATCTGGTTTTGTTCCTCAGGCTCTGGTTTTGTTCTTCCAGCTCTGCTTTAGCTCCTCGGGCTCTGGTCTGGGTCCACGGGTCTCGTTTTGTTCCTCGGGCCCACCATTTGTTCCTCGGTCTCTGGTTTTGTTCCTCGGGTTCTGGTTTTCTTCCTCGGGCTCTGGTTTAATTTCTCGGGTTCTGGTTTTGTCCCTCGAGCTCTGTTTTAGTTCCATTGGCTCCGGTTTTGTTGCTCAGGCTCTGTTTTTTTTCCTTGGGCTCTGGTTTTCTTCCTCGCACTCTAGTATAAATCCACAGGCTCTGGTTTTGTTCCTCGGGGCCTCCTTGTGTTCTTCGCAATCAGGTTTTGTTCCTCGGGCTCTGGTTTCGTTCCTCGGGCTCTGGTTTCTTTCCTCGGGCGCCGGTTTTGTTCCTCAAGCTGTGGTTTTGCTCCTCTAGCTCTCGTTGTCTTCCTCGGGCTCTGGTTTTCTTCCTCGGGCTCTGGTTTTCTTCCTCGAGGGCTAGTTTTGTTCCTTGGGGTCTGGTTTTATTCCTCGGGCCCTCCTTTTGTTCTTCGGGATCTGGTTTTCTTCCTCGGGCTCTGGTTTTGTTCCTCGGGCTCTGGTTTCTATCCTCGGGCTCTCGTTTTGTTCCTCGAGCTGTGGTTTTGCTCCTCTAGCTCTGGTTGTCTTCCTCGGTCTCTGGTTTTCTTCCTCGGGCTCTGGTTTTCTTCCTCAAGGGCTGGTTTTGTTCCCCGTGCTCTGGTTTTGTTCTTCCAGCTCTGCTTTAGCTCCTCGGGCTCTGGTTTGGGTCCACGGGTCTCGTTTTGTTCCTCGGGCCCACCATTTGTTCCTCCTTCTCTGGTTTTGTTCCTCGGGTTCTGGTTTTCTTCCTTGGGCTCTGGTTTAATTTCTCGGGTCCTGGTTTTTTTCCTCGAGCTCTCTTTTAGTTCCATTGGCTCTGGTTTAGTTCCGCGGGCTCTGCTTTTGTTCCTCGAGCTGTGGTTTTTTTCCTCGGGCTCTGGTTTTGTTCGTCGGACTCTAGTATAATTCCATGGGCTCTGGTTTTGTTCCTTGGGGCCTCCTTTTGTTCTTCGCGATCTGGTTTTGTTCTTCTTGATCTGGTTTTGTTCCTCGGGCTCTGGTTTCTTTCGTTGGGCACTGGTTTTGTTCCTCGAGCTGTGGTTTTGCTCCTCTAGCTATGGTTTCTTCCTCGGGCTCTGGTTGTCTTCCTCGGGCTCTGGTTTTCTTTCTCGAGTGCTCGTTTTGTTCCCCGGGCTCTGGTTTTGTTCTTCCAGCTCTGCTTTAGCTCCTCGGGCTCTGGTTTGGCTCCACGGGTCTCGTTTTGTTCCTTGGGCCCACTATTTGTTCCTCGGTCTCTGGTTTTGTTCCTCGGGTTCTGGTTTTCTTCCTCGGGCTCTCGTATTGTTCCTCGGGCTCTTTTTTTGTTCCTCTGCCCCAGCTTTTTATTCTCAGCCTCTGGTTTTGGTCCACGGGATCTGGTTTTCTTCCTCGGGCTCTGGTTTCTTTCCTCGGGCGCTGGTTTTGTTCCTCAAGCTGTGGTTTTGCTCCTCTAGCTCTCGTTGTCTTCCTCGGGCTCTGGTTGTCTTCCTCGGGCTCTGATTTTCTTCTTCAAGGGCTAGTTTTGTTCCTTGGGGTCTGGTTTTATTCCTCGGGCCCTCCTTTTGTTCTTCGGGATCTGGTTTTCTTCCTCGGGCTCTGGTTTCTTTCCTCGGTCTCTGGTTTCGTTCCTCGAGCTGTGGTTTTGCTCCTCGGGCTCTGGTTGTCTTCCTCGGGCTCTGGTATTCTTCCTCGAGGGCTAGTTTTGTTCCTCGGGGTCTCGTTTTATTCCTTGGGCCCTCCTTTTGTTCTTCGGGACCTGTCTTTGTTCCTCGGGCTCTGGTTTCTTTCCTCGGGCTCTGGTTTTGTTCCTCGAGCTGTGGTTTTGCTCCTCTAGCTCTGGTTGTCTTCCTCGGGCTCTGGTTTTCTTCCTCGAGGGCTGGTTTTGTTCCCCGGGCTCTGGTTTTGTTCTTCCAGCTCTGCTTTAGCTCCTCGGGCTCTGGTTTGGGTCCATGGGTCTCGTTTTGTTCCTCGGGCCCACCATTTTTTCCTCGGTCTCTGGTTTTGTTCCTCGGGTTCTGGTTTTCTTCCTCGGGCTCTGGTTTAATTTCTCGGGTTCTAGTTTTGTTCCTCGGGCTCTGGTTTTGTTCCTCGGCCTCTAGTATAATTCCTCGGGCTCTGGTTTCTTTCCTCGGGCTCTGGTTTCGTTCCTCGAGCTGTGGTTTTTCTCCTCTAGCTCTGGTTGTCTTCCTCGGGCTCTGGTATTCTTCCTCGAGGGCTAGTTTTGTTCCTCGGGGTCTCGTTTTATTCCTCGGGCCCTCCTTTTGTTCTTCGGGACCTGTTTTTGTTCCTCGGGCTCTGGTTTCGTTCCTCGGGCTCTGGTTTCTTTCCTCGGGCTCTGGTTTTGTTCCTCGAGCTGTGGTTTTGCTCCTCGGGCTCTGGTTTTCTTCCTCGGGCTCTGGTTTAATTTCTCGGGTTCTGGTTTTGTTTCTCGAGCTCTGGTTTAGTTCCATTGGCTCTGGTTTTGTTGCTCAGGCTCTGATTTGTTTTCCTCGGGCTCTGGTTTTGTTCCTCGGACTCTAGTATAATTCCACAGGCTCTGGTTTCGTTCCTCGGGCTCTGGTTTCTTTCCTCGGGCGCTGGTTTTGTTCCTCAAGCTGTGGTTTTGCTCCTGTAGCTCTTGTTGTATTCCTCGGGCTCTGGTTTTCTTCCTCAGGCTCTGGTTTTCTTCTTCGAGGGCTGGTTTTGTTCCCCGGGCTCTGGTTTTGTTCTTCCAGCTCTGCTTTAGCTCCTCGGGCTCTGGTTTGGGTCCACGGGTCTCGTTTTCTTCCTCGGGCCCACCATTTCTTCCTCGGGCTCTGGTTTTCTTCCTCGGGCTCTGGTCTTGTTCCTCGGCCTCTTTTTTTGTTCCTCTGCCCCTGCTTTTATTTCTCGGCCTCTGGTTTTGTTCCCCGGGCTCTGGTTTAGTTCCACGGGCTCTGGTTTTGTTCCTCGAGCTGTGTTTTTTTTCCTCGGGCTCTGGTTTTTTTCCTCGGACTCTAGTATAATTCCACGGGCTCTGGTTTTGTTCTTCGGGGCCTCCTTTTGTTCTTCGCGATCTGGTTTTGTTCTTCTTGATCTAGTTTTGTTCCTCGGGCTCTGGTTTCTTTCGTTGGGCGCTGGTTTTGTTCCTCGAGCTGTGGTTTTGCTCCTCTAGCTCTGGTTGTCTTCCTCGGGCTCTGGTTTTCTTCCTCGGGCTCTGGTTTCTTTCCTCGGGCTCTGGTTTTGTTCCTCGAGCTGTGGTTTTGCTCCTCTAGCTCGGGTTGTCTTCCTCGGGCACTGGTTTTCTTCCTCGAGGGCTAGTTTTGTTCCTCGGGCTCTGGTTTTATTCCTCGGGCCCTCCTTTTGTTCTTCGGGATCTGGTTTTGTTCCTCGGGCTCTGGTTTCCTTCCTCGGGCTCTGGTTTCTTTCCTCGGGCTCTGGTTTTGTTCCTCGGCCTCTAGTATAATTCCTCGGGCTCTGGTTTCTTTCCTCGGGCTCTGGTTTCGTTCCTCGAGCTGTGGTTTTTCTCCTCTAGCTCTGGTTGTCTTCCTCGGGCTCTGGTATTCTTCCTCGAGGGCTAGTTTTGTTCCTCGGGGTCTCGTTTTATTCCTCGGGCCCTCCTTTTGTTCTTCGGGACCTGTTTTTGTTCCTCGGGCTCTGGTTTCGTTCCTCGGGCTCTGGTTTCTTTCCTCGGGCTCTGGTTTTGTTCCTCGAGCTGTGGTTTTGCTCCTCGGGCTCTGGTTTTCTTCCTCGGGCTCTGGTTTAATTTCTCGGGTTCTGGTTTTGTTTCTCGAGCTCTGGTTTAGTTCCATTGGCTCTGGTTTTGTTGCTCAGGCTCTGATTTGTTTTCCTCGGGCTCTGGTTTTGTTCCTCGGACTCTAGTATAATTCCACAGGCTCTGGTTTCGTTCCTCGGGCTCTGGTTTCTTTCCTCGGGCGCTGGTTTTGTTCCTCAAGCTGTGGTTTTGCTCCTGTAGCTCTTGTTGTATTCCTCGGGCTCTGGTTTTCTTCCTCAGGCTCTGGTTTTCTTCTTCGAGGGCTGGTTTTGTTCCCCGGGCTCTGGTTTTGTTCTTCCAGCTCTGCTTTAGCTCCTCGGGCTCTGGTTTGGGTCCACGGGTCTCGTTTTCTTCCTCGGGCCCACCATTTCTTCCTCGGGCTCTGGTTTTCTTCCTCGGGCTCTGGTCTTGTTCCTCGGCCTCTTTTTTTGTTCCTCTGCCCCTGCTTTTATTTCTCGGCCTCTGGTTTTGTTCCCCGGGCTCTGGTTTAGTTCCACGGGCTCTGGTTTTGTTCCTCGAGCTGTGTTTTTTTTCCTCGGGCTCTGGTTTTTTTCCTCGGACTCTAGTATAATTCCACGGGCTCTGGTTTTGTTCTTTGGGGCCTCCTTTTGTTCTTCGCGATCTGGTTTTGTTCTTCTTGATCTAGTTTTGTTCCTCGGGCTCTGGTTTCTTTCGTTGGGCGCTGGTTTTGTTCCTCGAGCTGTGGTTTTGCTCCTCTAGCTCTGGTTGTCTTCCTCGGGCTCTGGTTTTCTTCCTCGGGCTCTGGTTTCTTTCCTCGGGCTCTGGTTTTGTTCCTCGAGCTGTGGTTTTGCTCCTCTAGCTCGGGTTGTCTTCCTCGGGCACTGGTTTTCTTCCTCGAGGGCTAGTTTTGTTCCTCGGGCTCTGGTTTTATTCCTCGGGCCCTCCTTTTGTTCTTCGGGATCTGGTTTTGTTCCTCGGGCTCTGGTTTCCTTCCTCGGGCTCTGGTTTCTTTCCTCGGGCTCTGGTTTTGTTCCTCGAGCTGTGGTTTTGCTCTTCTAGGTCTGCTTGTCTTCCTCGGGCTCTGGTTTTCTTCCTCGGGCTCTGGTTTTCTTCCTCAAGGGCTGGTTTTGTTCCCCGGGCTCTGGTTTTGTTCTTCCAGCTCTGCTTTAGCTCCTTGGACTCTGGTTTGGTTCCAGGGGTCTCGTTTTGTTCCTCGGGCTCACCATTTGTTCCTCGGTCTCTAGTTTTTTCCTCGGGTTCTGGTTTTCTTCCTCGGGCTCTGGTTTAATTCCTCGGGCTCTGGTTTTGTTCCTCGCGCTCTGGTTTAGTTCCATTGGCTCTGGTTTTGTTCCTCAGGCTCTGGTTTTTTTCCTCGGGCTCTGTTTTTGTTCCTCGGACTCTAGTATAATTCCACGGGCTCTGGTTTTGTTCCTCGGGGCCTCCTTTTGTTCTTCGCGATCTGGTTTTGTTCCTCGGGATCTGGTTTCGTTCCTCGGGCTCTGGTTTCTTTCCTCGGGCTCTGGTTTTGTTCCTCGTGTTTTGGTTTTGCTCCTCTAGCTCTGGTTGTCTTCCTCGGGATCTGGTTTTCTTCCTCGGGCTCTGGTTTCTTTCCTTGGGCTCTGGTTTTGTTCCTCGAGCTGTGGTTTTGCTCCTCTAGCTCTGGTTGTCTTCCTCGGGCTCTGGTTTTCTTCCTCGGGCTCTGGTTATCTTCCTCGAGGGCTGGTTTTGTTCCCCGGGCTGTGGTTTTGTTCTTCTAGTTCTGCTTTATCTCCTCGGGCTCTGGTTTGTGTCCACGGGTCTCGTTTTGTTCCTCGGGCCCACCATTTCTTCCTCGGTCTCTGGTTTTGTTCCTCGGGCTCTGGTTTTCTTCCTCGGGCTCTGGTATTGTTCCTCGGCCTCTTTTTTTGTTCCTCTGCCCCTGCTTTTTTTTCTCGGCCTCTGGATTTGTTCCCCGGGCTCTGGTTTAGTTCCACGGGCTCTGCTTTTGTTCCTCGGGCTCTGGTTTTGTTCCTCAAGGGTTAGTTTTGCTCCTCCAGCTCTGGTTTTTTTCCTCGGGTTCTGCATTTCTTGCTCGGGCTCTTTTTTTGTCCTCGGGCTCTGGTTTTCTTCCTCAGGCTCTGGTTTTGCTCCTCGAGGGCTGGTTATGCTCCTCCAGCTGTGGTTTTGTTCCTCGGGCTCTCGTTTTCTTTCTCCACGTATGGTTTAGTTCCACGGGCTCTGGTTTTCTACTTTGGGCTCTGGTTTTGTTCCTCGGGCTCTGGTTTTGTCCCTCAGCCTCTGCTTTTGTTCCTCTGCCCCTGCATTTTTTTCTCGGGCTCTGGTTTTCTTCCTCGGGTTCTGCTTTATTTCCACGGGCTCTGGTTCTGTTCCTCGGGCTCTGATTTTGTTCCTCTGGCCCTCCAAATTTTTCCACAGGATCTCTTTTTTTTCCTCGGGCTCTCGTTTTATTCCTCGGACCCGATTTTTCTTCCTCGGGCTCTGGTTTTGTTCCTCGGGCTCTGGTTTTGTTCCTCGGGCTCTCTTTATTTCCATTGGCTCTGGTTTTGTTCCTCAGGCTCTGGTTTTTTTCCTCGGGCTCTGGATTTGTTACTTGGACTGTAGTTTAGTTCCATGGGTTCTGGTTTTGTTCCTCGGGCCCTCTTTTTGTTCTTCGGGATCTGGTTTTGTTCCTCGGGCTCTGGTTTTCTTCCTCGAGGACTGGTTTTGTTCCTCGGGCTCTGGTTTTCTTCCTCAGGCTCTGGTTTCTTTCCTAGGCGTCTGCTTTTGTTCCTCTGCCCCTGCTTTTCTTTCTCGGCCTCTGGTTTTGTTCCCCGGGCTCTGGTTTAGTTCCTCGGGCTCTGGTTTAGTTCCATGGGCTGTGGTTTTGTTCCTACAGCTCTGGATTTCTACTCGTACTCTGGTTTTGTTCCATGGGCTCTGGCTTTTTTCCTCGCAACCTCCTTTTTTTCCTCGGGCTCTGGTTTTATCCCTCGGGCTCTGCTTTTCTTCCTCGAGGGCTGGTTTTCTTCCTTGGGGTCTGGTTTTATTCCTCTGGCCCTCCTTTTGTTCTTCGGGATCTGGTTTCGTTCCTCGGGCTCTGGTTTTCTTCCTCGGGCTCTGGTTTTTTTCTCGGGCTCTGGTTTTGTTCCTCGAGCTGTGGTTTTGCTCCTCTAGCTCTGGTTGTCTTCCTGGGGCTCTGGTATTCTTCCTCGAGGGCTAGTTTTGTTCCTCGGGGTCTCGTTTTATTCCTCGGACCCTCCTTTAGTTCTTCTGGATCTGGTTTTGTTCCTCGGGCTCTGGTTTCTTTCCTCGGGCACAAGTTTTGTTCCTCGAGCTGTGGTTTTGCTCCTCTAGCTCTGGTTGTCTTCCTCGGGCTCTGGTTGTCTTCCTTGGGCTCTGGTTTTCTTCCTCGAGGGCTAGTTTTGTTCTTCGGGCTCTGGTTTCTTTCCTCGGGCTCTACTTTTGTTCCTCGAGCTGTGGTTTTGCTCCTCTAGCTCTCGCTGTCTTCCTCGGGCTCTAGTTTTCTTCCTCGAGGGCTAGTTTTTTTCCTAGGGCTCTGGTTTTATTCCTCGGGCCCTCCTTTTGTTCTTCGCGATCTGGTGTTGTTCCTCGGGCTCTCGTTTCGTTCCTCGGTTTCTGGTTTCTTTCCTCGGGCTCTGCTTTTGTTCCTCGAGCTCTGGTATTCTTCCTCGAGGGCTGGTTTTGTTCCCCGGGCTCTGGTTTTGTTCTTCCAGCTCTGCTTTAGCTCCTCGGGCTCTGGTTTGGGTCCACGGGTCTCGTTTTGATCCTCGGGCCCACCATTTCTTCCTCGGTCTCTGGTTTTGTTCCGCGGTCTCTGTTTTTCTTCCTCGGGCTCTGGTCTTGTTCCTCGGCCTCTTTTTTTGTTCCTCTGCCCCTGCTTTTTTTTCTCGGCCTCTGGTTTTGTTCCCCGGGCTCTGGTTTAGTTCCATGGGCTCTGGTTTTGTTCCTCGGGCTCTGGTTTTGTTCCTCAAGGGTTAGTTTTGCTCCTCCAGCTCTGGTTTTGTTCCTCGGGCTCTGGTTTTGTTCCTCAGGCTCTGGTTTTTTTCCTCGGGCTCTGGATTTGTTACTTGGACTGTAGTTTATTCTATGGGTTCTGGTTTTGTTCCTCGGGCCCTCTTTTTGTTCTTCGGCATCTGGCTTTGTTCCTCGGGCTCTGGTTTTCTTCCTCGGGCTCTGGTTTTCTTCCTCGAGGGCTGGTTTTGTTCCGCGGGCTCTGGTTTTATTCTTCCAGCTCTGCTTTAGCTCCTCGGGCTCTGGTTTGGGTCCACGGGTCTCATTTTGTTCCTCGGGCCCACCATTTCTTCCTCGGTCTCTGGTTTTGTTCCTCGGGCTCTGGTTTTCTTCCTCAGGCTCTGGTTTCTTTCCTAGGCCTCTGCTTTTGTTCCTCTGCCCCTGCTTTTCTTTCTCAGCCTCTGGTTTTGTTCCTCGGGCTCTGGTTTAGTTCCATTGGCTCTGGTTTTTTTCCTCGGGCTCTGATTTAGTTCCATGGGCTGTGGTTTTGTTCCTATAGCTCTGGATTTCTACTCGTACTCTGGTTTTTTTCCATGGGCTCTGGCTTTTTTCCTCGCACCCTCCTTTTTTTTCTCGGGCTCTAGTTTTGTTCCTCGGGCTCTGGTTTTCTTCCTCGAGGGCTAGTTTTGTTCCTCGGCCTCTGGTTTTTATTCTTCCAGCTCTGCTTTAGCTCCTTGGGCTCTGGTTTGGTTCCAAGGGTCTCCTTTTGTTCCTCGTACCCTCCATTTGTTCCTCAGTCTCTGGTTTTCTTCCTCGGGCTCTATTTTTCTTCCTCGAGCTCTGGTTTTGTTCCTCGGTCTCTGCTTTTCTTCCTCTGCCCGTGCTTTCTTTTCTCGGACTCTGGTTCTGTTCCTCAGGCTCTGGTTTAGTTCCACGGGCTCTGGTTTTGTTCCTCCATCTCTGGTTTTTCTACACAGGCTCTGGTTTTGTTCCATGGGCTCTGTTTTTGTTCCTCGGGCTCTGTTTTAGTTTCATTGGCTCTGGTTTTGTTCCTCAGGCTCTCGTTTTGTTCGTCGGGCTCTGGTTTTATTCCTCGGACTCTAGTTTAGTTCCTCGGGCTCTTGTTTTGTTCCTCGAGCTGTGGCTTTGCTCCTGTAGCTCTGGTTTTGTTCCTCGGGATCTGGTTTTGTTACTCGGGCTCTGGTTTCTTTCCTCGGGAGCTCGTTTTGTTCCTCGAGCTGTGGTTTTGCTCCTCTAGCTCTGGTTGTCTTCCTCGGACTCTGGTTTTCTTCCTCGGGCTCTGCTTTTCTTCCTCGAGGGCTAGTTTTGTTCCTCGGGGTCTGGTTTTATTCCTCGGGCCCTCCTTTTCTTCTTCGGGATATGGTTTTGTTCCTCGGGCTCTGGTTTCGTTCCTCGGGCTCTGTTTCTTTCCTCGGGCTCTGGTTTTGTTCCTTCAGCTGTGGTTTTGCTCCTCTAGCTGTGGTTGTCTTCCTCGGGCTCTGGTTTTCTTCCTCGGGCTCTGGTTTTCTTCCTCGAGGGCTTGTTTTTTTCCCTGGGCTCTGGTTTTGTTCTTCCAGCTCTGCTTTAGCTCCTCGGGCTCTGGTTTGGGTCCACGGGTCTCATTTTGTTCCTCGGGCCCACCATTTCTTCCTCGGTCTCTGGTTTTCTTCCTCGGTCTCTGGTTTTCTTCCTCGGTCTCTGGTCTTGTTCCTCGGCCTCTTTTTTTGTTCCTCTGCCCCTGCTTTTTTTTCTCGGCCTCTGGTTTTGTTCCTCGGACTATGGATTTCTTCCTCGGGCTCTGTTTTTGTTCCTCGGGCTCTGGTTTTCTTTCTCAGGCTCTGGTTTTCCTCCTCGAGGGCTGGTTATGCTCCTCCAGCTGTGGTTTTGTTCCTCGGGCTCTCGTTTTCTTTCTCCGTGTATGGTTTAGTTCCACGGGCTCTGGTTTTGTACTTTGGGCTCTGGTTTTGTTCCTCGGGCTCTGGTTTTGTTCCTCGGGTTCCGTTTTAGTTCCATTGGCCCTGGTTTTGTTCCTCATGCTATAGGTTTGTTTCTCGGGTGCTGGTTTTTTTTACTCGGTCTCTAGTTTAGTTCCACAGGCTCTGGTTTTGTTCCTCGAGCCCTACTTTTGTTCTTCCGGATCTGGTTTTGTTCCTCGGGCACTGGTTTTGTTCTTCCAGCTCTGCTTTAGCTCCTCGGGCTCTGGTTTGGTTCCAACAGTCTCGTTTTCTTCCTCAGACCCTCCATTTGCTCCTCACTCTCTGGTTTTGTTCCTCCGGCTCTAGTTTTCTTCCTTGAGCTCTGGTTTTGTCCCTCGGCCTCTGCTTTTGTTCCTCTGCCCCTGCATTTTTTTCTCGGGCTCTGGTTTTTTTCCTCGGGCTCTGCTTCAGTTCCAAAGGTTCTGGTTCTGTTCCTCGGGCTCTGGTTTAATTTCTCGGGTTCTGGTTCTGTTCCTCGATCTCTGGTTTAGTTCCATTGGCTCTGGTTTTGTTCCTCAGGCTCTGGTTTTTTTCCTCGGGCTCTGGTGTTGTTCCTTGGACTCTAGTATAATTCCACGGGCTCTGGTTTTGTTCCTTGGGGCCTCCTTTTGTTCTTCGCGATCTGGTTTTGTTCCTCGGGATCTGGTTTTGTTCCTCGGGCTCTGGTTTCTTTCCTCGGTCTCTGGTTTTGTTCCTCGAGCTGTGGTTTTGCTCCTCTAGCTCTCGTTGCCTTCCTCGGGCTCTGATTTTCTTCCTCAGGCTCTGCTTTTCTTCCTCGAAGGCTAGTTCTGTTCCTCGGGCTCTGGTTTTATTCCTCGGGCCCTCCTTTTGTTCTTCGGGATCTGGTTTTGTTCCTCGGGCTCTGGTTTTCTTCCTCGGGCTCTGGTTTCTTTCCTCGGGCTCTGGTTTTGTTCCTCGAGCTGTGGTTTTCCTCCTCTAGCTCTGGTTGTCTTCCTCAGGCTCTGGTTTTCTTCCTCAGGCTCTGCTTTTCTTCCTCGAGGGCTAGTTTTGTTCCTCGGGGTCTCGTTTTATTCCTCGGGCCCTCCTTTTGTTCTTCGCAATCTGGTTTTGTTCCTCGGGCTCTGGTTGTCTTCCTCGGGCTCTGGTTTTGCTCCTCTAGCTCTGGTTGTCTTCCTCGAGCTGTGGTTTTGCTCCTCTAGCTCTGGTTGTCTTCCTCGGGCTCTGGTTTTCTTCCTCGAAGGCTAGTTTTGTTCCTCGGGGTCTCGTTTTATTCCTCGGACCCTCCTTTTGTTCTTCGGGACCTGTTTTTGTTCCTTGGGCTCTGGTTGTCTTCCTCGGACTCTGGTTTTCTTCCGCGCGCTCTGGTTTTCTTCCTCGAGGGCTGGTTTTGTTCCCCGGGCTCTGGTTTAGTTCCATTCGCTCTGGTTTTGTTCCTCAGGCTCTGTTTTATTTCCTCGGGCTCTGGTTTTGTTCCTCGGACTCTAGTATAATTCCACGGGCTCTGGTTTTGTTTTTTGGGGCCTCCTTTTGTTCTTCGCGATCTGGTTTTGTTCCTCGGGATCTGGTTTTGTTCCTCGGGCTCTGGTTTCTTTCCTCGGGAGCTTGTTTTGTTCCTCGAGCTGTGGTTTTGCTCCTCTAGCTCTCGTTGTCTTCCTCGGGCTCTGGTTTTCTTCCTCGGGCTCTGCTTTTCTTCCTCGAGGGCTAGTTTTTTTTCTTGGGGTCTGGTTTTATTCCTCGGGCCCTCCTTTTGTTCTTCGCGATCTGGTTTCTTTCCTCGGGCTCTGGTTTTGCTCCTCTAGCTCTGGTTGTCTTCCTCGAGCTGTGGTTTTGCTTCTCTAGCTCTGGTTGTCTTCCTCGGGCTCTGGTTTTCGTCCTCGAGGGCTGGTTTTGTTCCCCGGGCTCTGGTTTTGTTCTTCCAGCTCTGCTTTAGCTCCTCGGGCTCTGGTTTGGGTCCATGGGTCTCGTTTTGTTCCTCAGGCCCACCATTTCTTCCTCGGTCTCTGGTTTTGTTCCTCGGGTTCTGGTTTTCTTCCTCGGGCTCTGGTTTAATTTCTCGGGTTCTGGTTTTGTTCCTCGAGCTCTGGTTTAGTTCCATTGGCTCTGGTTTTGTTCCTCAGGCTCTGTTTTTTTTCCTCGGGCTCTGGTTTTGTTCCTCGGACTCTAGTATAATTCCACGGGCTCTGGTTTTGTTCCTTGGGGCCTCCTTTTGTTCTTCGCGATCTGGTTTTGTTCCTCGGGATCTGGTTTTGTTCCTCGGGCTCTGGTTTCTTTCCTCGGTCTCTGGTTTTGTTCCTCGAGCTGTGGTTTTGCTCCTCTAGCTCTCGTAGTCTTCCTCGGGCTCTGATTTTCTTCCTCGGGCTCTGCTTTTCTTCCTCGAGGGCTAGTTTTGTTCCTCGGGGTCTGGTTTTATTCCTCGGGCCCTCCTTTTGTTCTTCGGGATCTGGTTTTGTTCCTCGGGCTCTGGTTTTCTTCCTCGGGCTCTGGTTTCTTTCCTCGGGCTCTGGTTTTGTTCCTCGAGCTGTGGTTTTGCTCCTCTAGCTCTCGTTGTCTTCCTCGGGCTCTGGTTTTCTTCCTCGAGGGCTAGTTTCGTTCCTCGGGGTCTCGTTTTATTCCTCGGACCCTCCTTTTTTTCTTCGGGACCTGCTTTTGTTCCTTGGGCTCTGTTTTCTTTCCTCGGGCTCTGGTTTTGTTCCTCGAGCTGTGGTTTTGCTCCTCTAGCTCTGGTTGTCTTCCTCGGGCTCTGGTTTTCTTCCTCGAGGGCTGGTTTTGTTGCCCGGGCTCTGGTTTTGTTCTTCAGCTCTGCTTTAGCTCCTCGGGCTCTGGTTTGTGTCCATGGGTCTCGTTTTGTTCCTCGGGCCCACCATTTCTTCCTCGGTCTCTGGTTTTGTTCCTCGGGTTCTGGTTTTCTTCCTCGGGCTCTGGTGTTGTTCCTTGGACTCTAGTATAATGCCACGGGCTCTGGTTTTGTTCCTTGGGGCCTCCTTTTGTTCTTCGCGATCTGGTTTTGTACTTCGGGATCTGGTTTTGTTCCTCGGGCACTGGTTTCTTTCCTCGGGCTCTGGTTTTGTTCCTCGAGCTGTGGTTTTGCTCCTCTAGCTCTCGTTGCCTTCCTCGGGCTCTGGTTTTCTTCCTCAGGCTCTGCTTTTCTTCCTCGAAGGCTAGTTCTGTTCCTCGGGCTCTGGTTTTATTCCTCGGGCCCTCCTTTTGTTCTTCGGGATCTGGTTTTGTTCCTCGGGATCTGGTTTTCTTCCTCGGGCTCTGGTTTATTTCCTCGGGCTCTGGTTTTGTTCCTCGAGCTGTGGTTTTGCTCCTCTAGCTCTGGTTGTCTTCCTCAGGCTCTGGTATTCTTCCTCGAGGGCTAGTTTTGTTCCTCGGGCTCTGGTTTTATTCCTCGGGCCCTCCTTTTGTTCTTCGGGATCTGGTTTTGTTCCTCGGGCTCTGGTTTTCTTCCTCGGGCTCTGGTTTCTTTCCTTGGGCTCTGATTTTGTTCCTCGAGCTGTGGTTTTCCTCCTCTAGCTCTGGTTGTCTTCCTCAGGCTCTGGTTTTCTTCCTCGGGCTCTGCTTTTCTTCCTCGAGGGCTAGTTTTGTTCCTCGGGGTCTCGTTTTATTCCACGGGCCCTCCTTTTGTTCTTCGCAATCTGGTTCTGTTCCTCGGGCTCTGGTTTCGTTCCTCGGGCTCTGGTTTTGCTCCTCTAGCTCTGGTTGTCTTCCTCGAGCTGTGGTTTTGCTTCTCTAACTCTCGTTGTCTTCCTCGGGCTCTGGTTTTCTTCCTCGAGGGCTGGTTTTGTTCCCCGGGCTCTGGTTTTGTTCTTCCAGCTCTGCTTTAGCTCCTCGGGCTCTGGTTATGGTCCACGGGTCTCGTTTTGTTCCTCGGGCCCACCATTTGTTCCTCCGTCTCTGGTTCTGTTCCTCGGGTTCTGGTGTTCTTCCTCGGGCTCTGGTTTAATTTCTCGGGTCCTGGTTTTATTCCTCGAGCTCTGGTTTAGTTCCATTGGCTCTGGTTTTGTTCCTCAGGCTCTGGTTTTTTTCCTCGGGCACTGGTTTTGTTCCTCGGACTCTAGTATAATTCCACGGGCTCTGGTTTTGTTCCTTGGGGCCTCCTTTTGTTCTTCGCGATCTGGTTTTGTTCCTCGGGATCTGGTTTTGTTCCTTGGGCTCTGGTTTCTTTCTTCGGGAGCTCGTTTTGTTCCTCGAGCTGTGGTTTTGCTCCTCTAGCTCTCGTTGTCTTCCTCGGGCTCTGGTTTTCTTCCTCGGGCTCTGCTTTTCTTCCTCGAGGGCTAGTTTTGTTCCTCGGGGTCTGGTTTTATTCCTCGGGCCCTCCTTTTGTTCTTCAGGATCTGGTTTTGTTCCTCGGGATCTGGTTTTCTTCCTTCGGCTCTGGTTTCTTTCCTCGGGAGCTCCTTTTGTTCCTCGAGCTGTGGTTTTGCTCCTCTAGCTCTGGTTGTCTTCCTCGGGCTCTGGTTTTCTTCCTCGAGGGCTAGTTTTGTTCCTCGGGGTCTCGTTTTATTCCTCGGACCCTCCTTTTGTTCTTCGGGACCTGCTTTTGTTCCTTGGGCTCTGGTTTCTTTCCTCGGGCTCTGGTTTTGTTCCTCGAGCTGTGGTTTTGCTCCTCTAGCTCTGGTTGTCTTCCTCAGGCTCTGGTTTTCTTCCTCGAGGGCTGGTTTTGTTGCCCGGGCTCTGGTTTTGTTCTTCCAGCTCTGCTTTAGCTCCTCGGGCTCTGGTTTGGGTCCATGGGTCTCGTTTTGTTCCTCGGGCCCACCATTTTTTCCTCAGTCTCTGGTTTTGTTCCTCGGGTTCTGGTTTTCTTCCTCGGGCTCTAGTATAATTCCACGGGCTCTGGTTTTGTTCCTTGGGGCCTCCTTTTGTTCTTCGCGATCTGGTTTTGTTCTTCGGGCTCTGGTTTTTTTCCTCGGGCTCTGGTTTCTTTCCTCGGGCTCTGGTTTTCTTCCTCGAGCTGTGGTTTTGCTCCTCTAGCTCTGGTTGTCTTCTTCGGGCTCTGGTTTTCTTCCTCGAGGGCTAGTTTTGTTCCTCGGGGTCTCGTTTTCTTCCTCGGACCCTCCTTTTATTCTTCGGGACCTGTTTTTGTTCCTCGGGCTCTGGTTGTCTTCCTCGGGCTCTGGTTTTCTTCCTCGGGCTCTGGTTTTCTTCCTCGAGGGCTGGTTTTGTTCCCCGGGCTCTGGTTTAGTTCCATTCGCTCTGGTTTTGTTCCTCAGGCTCTGGTTTTGTTCCTCGGGTTCTGGTTTTCTTCCTCGGGCTCTAGTATAATTCCACGGGCTCTGGTTTTGTTCCTTGGGGCCTCCTTTTGTTCTTCGCGATCTGGTTTTGTTCCTCGGGATCTGGTTTTGTTCCTCGGGCTCTGGTTTCTTTCCTCCGGCTCTGGTTTTGTTCCTCGAGCTGTGGTTTTGCTCCTCTAGCTCTCGTTGTCTTCCTCGGGCTCTGGTTTTCTTCCTCGGGCTCTGGTTTTCGTCCTCGAGGGCTGGTTTTGTTGCCCGGGCTCTGGTTTTGTTCTTCCAGCTCTGCTTTAGCTCCTCGGGCTCTGGTTTGGGTCCATGGGTCTCGTTTTGTTCCTCGGGCCCACCATTTCTTCCTCGGTCTCTGGTTTTGTTCCTCGGGTTCTGGTTTTCTTCCTCGGGCTCTGGTTTAATTTCTCGGGTTCTGGTTTTGTTCCTCGAGCTCTGGTTTAGTTCCATTGGCTCTGGTTTTGTTCCTCAGGCTCTGGTTTTTTTCCTCGGGCTCTGGTTTTGTTCCTCGGACTCTAGTATAATTCCACGGGCTCTGGTTTTGTTCCTTGGGGCCTCCTTTTGTTCTTCGCGATCTGGTTTTGTTCCTCGGGATCTGGTTTTGTTCCTCGGGCTCTGGTTTCTTTCTTCGGGAGCTCGTTTTGTTCCTCGAGCTGTGGTTTTGCTCCTCTAGCTCTCGTTGTCTTCCTCGGGCTCTGGTTTTCTTCCTCGGGCTCTGCTTTTCTTCCTCGAGGGCTAGTTTTGTTCCTCGGGGTCTGGTTTTATTCCTCGGGCCCTCCTTTTGTTCTTCAGGATCTGGTTTTGTTCCTCGGGCTCTGGTTTTCTTCCTCGGGCTCTGGTTTATTTCCTCGGGCTCTGGTTTTGTTCCTCGAGCTGTGGTTTTGCTCCTCTAGCTCTGGCTGTCTTCCTTGGGCTCTGGTTTTCTTCCTCGGGCTCTGGTTTTCTTCCTCGAGGGCTGGTTTTGTTGCCCGGGCTCTGGTTTTGTTCTTCCAGCTCTGCTTTAGCTCCTCGTCTCTGGTTTGGGTCCATGGGTCTCGTTTTGTTCCTCGGGCCCACCATTTTTTCCTCGGTCTCTGGTTTTGTTCCTCGGGTTCTGGCTTTCTTCCTCGGGCTCTGGTTTAATTTCTCGGGTTCTGGTTTTGTTCCTCGAGCTCTGTTTTAGTTCCATTGGCTCTGGTTTTGTTCCTCAGGCTCTGGTTTTTTTCCTCGGGCTCTGGTTTTGTTCCTCGGACTCTAGTATAATTCCACGGGCTCTGGTTTTGTTCCTTGGGGCCTCCTTTTGTTCTTCGCGATCTGGTTTTGTTCCTCGGGATCTGGTTTTGTTCCTCGG
The DNA here is from genome assembly GCF_964195595.1 of Calonectris borealis. NCBI lineage: Eukaryota > Metazoa > Chordata > Aves > Procellariiformes > Procellariidae > Calonectris > Calonectris borealis. Next base: position 1,620,889 of record NW_027441453.1, on the reverse strand, counting down.
GCTCTGGTTTCTTTCTTCGGGAGCTCGTTTTGTTCCTCGAGCTGTGGTTTTGCTCCTCTAGCTCTGGTTGTATTCCTCGGGCTCTGCTTTTCTTCCTCGGGCTCTGCTTTTCTTCCTCGAGGGCTAGTTTTGTTCCTCGGGGTCTCGTTTTATTCCTCGGGCCCTCCTTTTGTTCTTCGGGATCTGGTTTTGTTCCTCGGGCTCTGGTTTTCTTCCTCGGGCTCTGGTTTCTTTCCTCGGTCTCTGGTTTTGTTCCTCGGGCTCTGGTTTTCTTCCTCGGGCTCTGGTATTGTTCCTCGGCCTCTTTTTTTGTTCCTCTGCTCCTGCTTTTTTTTCTCGGCCTCTGGTTTTGTTCCCCGGGCTCTGGTTTAGTTCCACGGGCTCTGCTTTTGTTCCTCAGGCTCTGGTTTTTTTCCTCGGGCTCTGGTATTGTTCCTCGGACTCTAGTATAATTCCACGGGCTCTGGTTTTGTTCCTTGGGGCCTCCTTTTGTTCTTCGCGATCTGGTTTTGTTCCTCGGGATCTGGTTTTGTTCCTCGGGCTCTGGTTTCTTTCCTCGGGAGCTCGTTTTGTTCCTCGAGCTGTGGTTTTGCTCCTCTAGCTCTGGTTGTCTTCCTCGGGCTCTGGTTTTCTTCCTCGAGGGCTAGTTTTCTTCCTCGGGCTCTGGTTTTTTTCCTCAGGCCCTCCTTTTGTTCTTCGGGATCTGGTTTTGTTCCTCGGGATCTGGTTTTCTTCCTCGGGCTCTGGTTTCTTTCCTCAGGAGCTCCTTTTGTTCCTCGAGCTGTGGTTTTGCTCCTCTAGCTCTCGTTGTCTTCCTCGGGCTCTGGTTTTCTTCCACGAGGGCTAGTTTCGTTCCTCGGGGTCTCGTTTTCTTCCTCGGACCCTCCTTTTGTTCTTCGGGACCTGCTTTTGTTCCTTGGGCTCTGGTTTCTTTCCTCGGGCTCTGGTTTTGTTCCTCGAGCTGTGGTTTTGCTCCTCTAGCTCTGGTTGTCTTCCTCGGGCTCTGGTTTTCTTCCTCGAGGGCTGGTTTTGTTCCCCGGGGTCTGGTTTTGTTCTTCCAGCTCTGCTTTAGCTCCTCGGGCTCTGGTTTGGGTCCATGGGTCTCGTTTTGTTCCTTGGGCCCACCATTTCTTCCTCGGTCTCTGGTTTTGTTCCTCGGGTTCTGGTTTTCTTCCTCGGGCTCTGGTTTAATTTCTCGGGTTCTGGTTTTGTTCCTCAAGCTCTGGTTTAGTTCCATTGGCTCTGGTTTTGTTCCTCAGGCTCTGGTTTTTTTCCTCGGGCTCTGGTGTTGTTTCTCGGACTCTAGTATAATGCCACGGGCTCTGGTTTTGTTCCTTGGGGCCTCCTTTTGTTCTTCGCGATCTGGTTTTGTTCCTCGGGATCTGGTTTTGTTCCTCGGGCTCTGGTTTCTTTCCTCGGGCTCTGGTTTTGTTCCTCGAGCTGTGGTTTTGCTCCTCTAGCTCTGGTTGTCTTCCTCGGGCTCTGGTTTTCTTCCTCGAGGGCTAGTTTTGTTCCTCGGGGTCTGTTTTTTTCCCTCAGGCCCTCCTTTTGTTCTTCGGGATCTGGTTTTGTTCCTCGGGATCTGGTTTTCTTCCTCAGGCTCTGGTTTCTTTCCTCGGGAGCTCCTTTTGTTCCTCGAGCTGTGGTTTTGCTCCTCTAGCTCTCGTTGTCTTCCTCGGGCTCTGGTTTTCTTCCTCGAGGGCTAGTTTCGTTCCTCGGGGTCTCGTTTTATTCCTCGGACCCTCCTTTTGTTCTTCGGGACCTGCTTTTGTTCCTTGGGCTCTGGTTTCTTTCCTCGGGCTCTGGTTTTGTTCCTCGAGCTGTGGTTTTGCTCCTCTAGCTCTGGTTGTCTTCCTCGGGCTCTGGTTTTCTTCCTCGAGGGCTGGTTTTGTTGCCCGGGCTCTGGTTTTGTTCTTCCAGCTCTGCTTTAGCTCCTCGGGCTCTGGTTTGGGTCCATGGGTCTCATTTTGTTCCTCGGGCCCACCATTTCTTCCTCGGTCTCTGGTTTTGTTCCTCGGGTTCTGGTTTTCTTCCTCGGGCTCTGGTTTAATTTCTCGGGTTCTGGTTTTGTTCCTCGAGCTCTGTTTTAGTTCCATTGGCTCTGGTTTTGTTCCTCAGGCTCTGGTTTTTTTCCTCGGGCTCTGGTGTTATTCCTTGGACTCTAGTATAATTCCACGGGCTCTGGTTTTGTTCCTTGGGGCCTCCTTTTGTTCTTCACGATCTGGTTTTGTTCCTCGGGATCTGGTTTTGTTCCTCGGGTTCTGGTTTTCTTCCTCGGGCTCTGGTTTAATTTCTCGGGTTCTGGTTTTGTTCCTCAAGCTCTGTTTTAGTTCCATTGGCTCTGGTTTTGTTCCTCAGGCTCTGGTTTTTTTCCTCGGGCTCTGGTGTTGTTCCTTGGACTCTAGTATAATTCCACGGGCTCTGGTTTTGTTCCTTGGGGCCTCCTTTTGTTCTTCGCGATCTCGTTTTGTTCCTCGGGCTCTGGTTTTCTTCCTCGGGCTCTGGTTTTGTTCCTCGGCCTCTTTTTTTGTTCCTCTGCCCCTGCTTTTTTTTCTCGGCCTCTGGTTTTGTTCCCCGGGCTCTGGTTTAGTTCCACGGGCTCTGCTTTTGTTCCTCAGGCTCTGGTTTTTTTCCTCGGGCTCTGGTATTGTTCCTCGGACTCTAGTATAATTCCACGGGCTCTGGTTTTGTTCCTTGGGGCCTCCTTTTGTTCTTCGTGATCTGGTTTTGTTCCTCGGGATCTGGTTTTTTTCCTCGGGCTCTGGTTTCTTTCCTCGGGAGCTCGTTTTGTTCCTCGAGCTGTGGTTTTGCTCCTCTAGCTCTCGCTGTCTTCCTCGGGCTCTGGTTTTCTTCCTCGAGGGCTAGTTTTCTTCCTCGGGCTCTGGTTTTTTTCCTCAGGCCCTCCTTTTGTTCTTCGGGATCTGGTTTTGTTCCTCGGGCTCTGGTTTTCTTCCTCGGGCTCTGGTTTCTTTCCTCGGGAGCTCCTTTTGTTCCTCGAGCTGTGGTTTTTCTCCTCTAGCTCTGGTTGTCTTCCTCGGGCTCTGGTTTTCTTCCACGAGGGCTAGTTTCGTTCCTCGGGGTCTCGTTTTATTCCTCGGACCCTCCTTTTGTTCTTCGGGACCTGCTTTTGTTCCTTGGGCTCTGGTTTCTTTCCTCGGGCTCTGGTTTTGTTCCTCGAGCTGTGGTTTTGCTCCTCTAGCTCTGGTTGTCTTCCTCGGGCTCTGGTTTTCTTCCTCGAGGGCTGGTTTTGTTGCCCGGGCTCTGGTTTTGTTCTTCCAGCTCTGCTTTAGCTCCTCGGGCTCTGGTTTGGGTCCATGGGTCTCGTTTTGTTCCTCGGGCCCACCATTTCTTCCTCGGTCTCTGGTTTTGTTCCTCGGGTTCTGGTTTTCTTCCTCGGGCTCTGGTTTAATTTCTCGGGTTCTGGTTTTGTTCCTCAAGCTCTGTTTTAGTTCCATTGGCTCTGGTTTTGTTCCTCAGGCTGTGGTTTTTTTCCTCGGGCTCTGGTGTTGTTCCTTGGACTCTAGTATAATGCCACGGGCTCTGGTTTTGTTCCTTGGGGCCTCCTTTTGTTCTTCGCGATCTGGTTTTGTTCCTCGGGATCTGGTTTTGTTCCTCGGGCTCTGGTTTCTTTCCTCGGGCTCTGGTTTTGTTCCTCGAGCTGTGGTTTTGCTCCTCTAGCTCTGGTTGTCTTCCTCGGGCTCTGGTTTTCTTCCTCGAGGGCTAGTTTTGTTCCTCGGGCTCTGGTTTTTTCCCTCAGGCCCTCCTTTTGTTCTTCGGGATCTGGTTTTGTTCCTCGGGATCTGGTTTTCTTCCTTAGGCTCTGGTTTCTTTCCTCGGGAGCTCCTTTTGTTCCTCGAGCTGTGGTTTTGCTCCTCTAGCTCTGGTTGTCTTCCTCGGGCTCTGGTTTTCTTCCTCGAGGGCTAGTTTTGTTCCTCGGGGTCTCGTTTTATTCCTCGGACCCTCCTTTTGTTCTTCGGGACCTGCTTTTGTTTCTTGGGCTCTGGTTTCTTTCTTCGGGAGCTCGTTTTGTTCCTCGAGCTGTGGTTTTGCTCCTCTAGCTCTGGCTGTCTTCCTCGGGCTCTGGTTTTCTTCCTCGGGCTCTGGTTTTTTCCTCGAGGGCTGGTTTTGTTCCCCGGGGTCTGGTTTTGTTCTTCCAGCTCTGCTTTAGCTCCTCGTCTCTGGTTTGGGTCCATGGGTCTCGTTTTGTTCCTCGGGCCCACCATTTCTTCCTCGGTCTCTGGTTTTGTTCCTCGGGTTCTGGCTTTCTTCCTCGGGCTCTGGTTTAATTTCTCGGGTTCTGGTTTTGTTCCTCGAGCTCTGGTTTAGTTCCATTGGCTCTGGTTTTGTTCCTCAGGCTCTGGTTTTTTTCCTCGGGCTCTGGTTTTGTTCCTCGGACTCTAGTATAATTCCACGGGCTCTGGTTTTGTTCCTTGGGGCCTCCTTTTGTTCTTCGCGATCTGGTTTTGTTCCTCGGGATCTGGTTTTGTTCCTCGGGCTCTGGTTTCTTTCTTCGGGAGCTCGTTTTGTTCCTCGAGCTGTGGTTTTGCTCCTCTAGCTCTGGTTGTCTTCCTCGGGCTCTGGTTTTCTTCCTCGGGCTCTGCTTTTCTTCCTCGAGGGCTGGTTTTGTTCCCCGGGCTCTGGTTTTGTTCTTCCAGCTCTGCTTTAGCTCCTCGGGCTCTGGATTGGTCCACGGGTGTCGTTTTGTTCCTCGGGCCCACCATTTCTTCCTCGGTCTCTGGTTTTGTTCCTCGGGCTCTGGTTTTCTTCCTCGGGCTCTGGTATTGTTCCTCGGCCTCTTTTTTTGTTCCTCTGCCCCTGCTTTTTTTTTCTCGGCCTCTGGTTTTGTTCCCCGGGCTCTGGTTTAGTTCCACGGGCTCTGCTTTTGTTCCTCAGGCTCTGGTTTTTTTCCTCGGGCTCTGGTGTTGTTCCTCGGACTCTAGTATAATTCCACGGGCTCTGGTTTTGTTCCTTGGGGCCTCCTTTTGTTCTTCGCGATCTGGTTTTTTTCCTCGGGATCTGGTTTTGTTCCTCGGGATCTGGTTTCTTTCCTCGGGAGCTCGTTTTGTTCCTCGAGCTGTGGTTTTGCTCCTCTAGCTCTCGTTGTCTTCCTCGGGCTCTGGTTTACTTCCTCGGGCTCTGGTTTTCTTCCTCGAGGGCTAGTTTTGTTCCTCGGGCTCTGGTTTTTTTCCTCAGGCCCTCCTTTTGTTCTTCGGGATCTGGTTTTGTTCCTCGGGATCTGGTTTTCTTCCTCGGGCTCTGGTTTCTTTCCTCGGGAGCTCGTTTTGTTCCTCGAGCTGTGGTTTTGCTCCTCTAGCTCTGGTTGTCTTCCTTGGGCTCTGCTTTTCTTCCTCGAGGGCTAGTTTCGTTCCTCGGGGTCTCGTTTTATTCCTCGGACCCTCCTTTTGTTCTTCGGGACCTGCTTTTGTTCCTTGGGCTCTGGTTTCTTTCCTCGGGCTCTGGTTTTGTTCCTCGAGCTGTGGTTTTGCTCCTCTAGCTCTGGTTGTCTTCCTCGGGCTCTGGTTTTCTTCCTCGAGGGCTGGTTTTGTTGCCCGGGCTCTGGTTTTGTTCTTCCAGCTCTGCTTTAGCTCCTCGGGCTCTGGTTTGGGTCCATGGGTCTCGTTTGGTTCCTTGGGCCCACCATTTCTTCCTCGGTCTCTGGTTTTGTTCCTCGGGTTCTGGTTTTCTTCCTCGGGCTCTGGTTTAATTTCTCGGGTTCTGGTTTTGTTCCTCAAGCTCTGTTTTAGTTCCATTGGCTCTGGTTTTGTTCCTCAGGCTCTGGTTTTTTTCCTCGGGCTCTGGTGTTGTTCCTTGGATTCTAGTATAATTCCACGGGCTCTGGTTTTGTTCCTTGGGGCCTCCTTTTGTTCTTCGCGATCTGGTTTTGTTCCTCGGGATCTGGTTTTGTTCCTCGGGCTCTGGTTTCTTTCCTCGGGCTCTGGTTTTGTTCCTCGAGCTGTGGTTTTCCTCCTCTAGCTCTGGTTGTCTTCCTCAGGCTCTGGTTTTCTTCCTCGGGCTCTGCTTTTCTTCCTCGAGGGCTAGTTTTGTTCCTCGGGGTCTCGTTTTATTCCACGGGCCCTCCTTTTGTTCTTCGGGATCTGGTTTTGTTCCTCGGGCTCTGGTTTCCTTCCTCGGGCTCTGGTTTTGCTCCTCTAGCTCTGCTTGTCTTCCTCGGGCTCTGGTTTTCTTCCTCCAGGGCTGGTTTTGTTCCCCGGGCTCTGGTTTTGTTCTTCCAGCTGTGCTTTAGCTCCTCGGGCTCTGGTTTGGGTCCACGGGTCTCGTTTTGTTCCTCGGGCCACCATTTCTTCCTCGGTCTCTGGTTCTGTTCCTCGGGTTCTGGTGTTCTTCCTCGGGCTCTGGTTTAATTTCTCGGGTTCTGGTTTTGTTCCTCGAGCTCTGGTTTAGTTCCATTGGCTCTGGTTTTGTTCCTCAGGCTCTGGTTTTTTTCCTCGGGCTCTGGTTTTGTTCCTCGGACTCTAGTATAATTCCACGGGCTCTGGTTTTGTTCCTTGGGGCCTCCTTTTGTTCTTCGCGATCTGGTTTTGTTCCTCGGGATCTGGTTTTCTTCCTCGGGCTCTGGTTTCTTTCCTCGGGCTCTGGTTTTGTTCCTTGAGCTGTGGTTTTGCTCCTCTAGCTCTGGTTGTCTTCCTCGGGCTCTGGTATTCTTCCTCGAGGGCTAGTTTTGTTCCTCGGGGTCTTGTTTTATTCCTCGGACCCTCCTTTCGTTCTTCGGGACCTGTTTTTGTTCCTCGGGCTCTGGTTGTCTTCCTCGGGCTCTGGTTTTCTTCCTCGAGGGCTGGTTTTGTTCCCCGGGCTCTGGTTTTGTTCTTCCAGCTCTGCTTTAGCTCCTCGGGCTCTGGTTTGGGTCCACGGGTCTCGTTTTGTTCCTCAGGCCCACCATTTCTTCCTCGGTCTCTGGTTTTGTTCCTCGGGCTCTGGTTTTCTTCCTCGGGCTCTGGTATTGTTCCTCGGCCTCTTTTTTTGTTCCTCTGCCCCTGCTTTTTTTTCTCGGCCTCTGGTTTTGTTCCCCGGGCTCTGGTTTAGTTCCACGGGCTCTGCTTTTGTTCCTCAGGCTCTGGTTTTTTTCCTCGGGCTCTGGTATTGTTCCTCGGACTCTAGTATAATTCCACGGGCTCTGGTTTTGTTCCTTGGGGCCTGCTTTTGTTCTTCGTGATCTGGTTTTGTTCCTCGGGATCTGGTTTTTTTCCTCGGGCTCTGGTTTCTTTCCTTGGGAGCTCGTTTTGTTCCTCGAGCTGTGGTTTTGCTCCTCTAGCTCTGGTTGTCTTCCTCGGGCTCTGCTTTTCTTCCTCGAGGGCTAGTTTCGTTCCTCGGGGTCTCGTTTTATTCCTCGGACCCTCCTTTTGTTCTTCGGGACCTGCTTTTGTTCCTTGGGCTCTGGTTTCTTTCCTCGGGCTCTGGTTTTGTTCCTCGAGCTGTGGTTTTGCTCCTCTAGCTCTGGTTGTCTTCCTCGGGCTCTGGTTTTCTTCCTCGAGGGCTGGTTTTGTTGCCCGGGCTCTGGTTTTGTTCTTCCAGCTCTGCTTTAGCTCCTCGGGCTCTGGTTTGGGTCCATGGGTCTCGTTTTGTTCCTCGGGCCCACCATTTCTTCCTCGGTCTCTGGTTTTGTTCCTCGGGTTCTGGTTTTCTTCCTCGGGCTCTGGTTTAATTTCTCGGGTTCTGGTTTTGTTCCTCAAGCTCTGTTTTAGTTCCATTGGCTCTGGTTTTGTTCCTCAGGCTCTGGTTTTTTTCCTCGGGCTCTGGTGTTGTTCCTTGGATTCTAGTATAATTCCACGGGCTCTGGTTTTGTTCCTTGGGGCCTCCTTTTGTTCTTCGCGATCTGGTTTTGTTCCTCGGGATCTGGTTTTGTTCCTCGGGCTCTGGTTTCTTTCCTCGGGCTCTGGTTTTGTTCCTCGAGCTGTGGTTTTCCTCCTCTAGCTCTGGTTGTCTTCCTCAGGCTCTGGTTTTCTTCCTCGGGCTCTGCTTTTCTTCCTCGAGGGCTAGTTTTGTTCCTCGGGGTCTCGTTTTATTCCACGGGCCCTCCTTTTGTTCTTCGGGATCTGGTTTTGTTCCTCGGGCTCTGGTTTCCTTCCTCGGGCTCTGGTTTTGCTCCTCTAGCTCTGCTTGTCTTCCTCGGGCTCTGGTTTTCTTCCTCCAGGGCTGGTTTTGTTCCCCGGGCTCTGGTTTTGTTCTTCCAGCTGTGCTTTAGCTCCTCGGGCTCTGGTTTGGGTCCACGGGTCTCGTTTTGTTCCTCGGGCCCACCATTTCTTCCTCGGTCTCTGGTTCTGTTCCTCGGGTTCTGGTGTTCTTCCTCGGGCTCTGGTTTAATTTCTCGGGTTCTGGTTTTGTTCCTCGAGCTCTGGTTTAGTTCCATTGGCTCTGGTTTTGTTCCTCAGGCTCTGGTTTTTTTCCTCGGGCTCTGGTTTTGTTCCTCGGACTCTAGTATAATTCCACGGGCTCTAGTTTTGTTCCTTGGGGCCTCCTTTTGTTCTTCGCGATCTGGTTTTGTTCCTCGGGATCTGGTTTTCTTCCTCGGGCTCTGGTTTCTTTCCTCGGAATCTGGTTTTGTTCCTTGAGCTGTGGTTTTGCTCCTCTAGCTCTGGTTGTCTTCCTCGGGCTCTGGTATTCTTCCTCGAGGGCTAGTTTTGTTCCTCGGGGTCTTGTTATATTCCTCGGACCCTCCTTTCGTTCTTCGGGACCTGTTTTTGTTCCTCGGGCTCTGGTTGTCTTCCTCGGGCTCTGGTTTTCTTCCTCGAGGGCTGGTTTTGTTCAGCGGGCTCTGGTTTTGTTCTTCCAGCTCTGCTTTAGCTCCTCGGGCTCTGGTTTGGGTCCACGGGTCTCGTTTTGTTCCTCAGGCCCACCATTTCTTCCTCGGTCTCTGGTTTTGTTCCTCGGGCTCTGGTTTTCTTCCTCGGGCTCTGGTATTGTTCCTCGGCCTCTTTTTTTCTTCCTCTGCCCCTGCTTTTATTTCTCGGCCTCTGGTTTTGTTCCCCGGGCTCTGGTTTAGTTCCACGGGCTCTGCTTTTGTTCCTCAGGCTCTGGTTTTTTTCCTCGGGCTCTGGTATTGTTCCTCGGACTCTAGTATAATTCCACGGGCTCTGGTTTTGTTCCTTGGGGCCTGCTCTTGTTCTTCGTGATCTGGTTTTGTTCCTCGGGATCTGGTTTTTTTCCTCGGGCTCTGGTTTCTTTCCTCGGGAGCTCGTTTTGTTCCTCGAGCTGTGGTTTTGCTCCTCTAGCTCTCGTTGTCTTCCTCGGGCTCTGGTTTTCTTCCTCGAGGGCTAGTTTTCTTCCTCGGGCTCTGGTTTCTTTCCTCGGGAGCTCGTTTTGTTCCTCGAGCTGTGGTTTTGCTCCTCTAGCTCTCGTTGTCTTCCTCGGGCTCTGGTTTTCTTCCACGAGGGCTAGTTTCGTTCCTCGGGGTCCAGTTTTATTCCTCAGACCCTCCTTTTGTTCTTCGGGACCTGCTTTTGTTCCTTGGGCTCTGGTTTCTTTCCTCGGGCTCTGGTTTTGTTCCTCGAGCTGTGGTTTTGCTCCTCTAGCTCTGGTTGTCTTCCTCGGGCTCTGGTTTTGTTCCTCGGGTTCTGGTTTTCTTCCTCGGGCTCTGGTTTAATTTCTCGGGTTCTGGTTTTGTTCCTCAAGCTCTGTTTTAGTTCCATTGGCTCTGGTTTTGTTCCTCAGGCTCTGGTTTTTTTCCTCGGGCTCTGGTGTTGTTCCTTGGACTCTAGTATAATGCCACGGGCTCTGGTTTTGTTCCTTGGGGCCTCCTTTTGTTCTTCGCGATCTGGTTTTGTTCCTCGGGATCTGGTTTTGTTCCTCGGGCTCTGGTTTCTTTCCTTGGGCTCTGGTTTTGTTCCTCGAGCTGTGGTTTTGCTCCTCTAGCTCTGGTTGTCTTCCTCGGGCTCTGGTTTTCTTCCTCGAGGGCTAGTTTTGTTCCTCGGGCTCTGGTTTTTTCCCTCAGGCCCTCCTTTTGTTCTTCGCGATCTGGTTTTGTTCCTCGGGCTCTGGTTTTCTTCCTCGGGCTCTGGATTCTTTCCTCGGGAGCTCCTTTTGTTCCTCGAGCTGTGGTTTTGCTCCTCTAGCTCTCGTTGTCTTCCTCGGGCTCTGGTTTTCTTCCTCGAGGGCTAGTTTCGTTCCTCGGGGTCTCGTTTTATTCCTCGGACCCTCCTTTTGTTCTTCGGGACCTGCTTTTGTTCCTTGGGCTCTGGTTTCTTTCCTCGGGCTCTGGTTTTGTTCCTCGAGCTGTGGTTTTGCTCCTCTAGCTCTGGTTGTCTTCCTCGGGCTCTGGTTTTCTTCCTCGAGGGCTGGTTTTGTTGCCCGGGCTCTGGTTTTGTTCTTCCAGCTCTGCTTTAGCTCCTCGGGCTCTGGTTTGGGTCCATGGGTCTCGTTTTGTTCCTCGGGCCCACCATTTCTTCCTCGGTCTCTGGTTTTGTTCCTCGGGTTCTGGTTTTCTTCCTCGGGCTCTGGTTTAATTTCTCGGGTTCTGGTTTTGTTCCTCAAGCTCTGTTTTAGTTCCATTGGCTCTGGTTTTGTTCCTCAGGCTCTGGTTTTTTTCCTCGGGCTCTGGTGTTGTTCCTTGGATTCTAGTATAATTCCACGGGCTCTGGTTTTGTTCCTTGGGGCCTCCTTTTGTTCTTCGCGATCTGGTTTTGTTCCTCGGGATCTGGTTTTGTTCCTCGGGCTCTGGTTTCTTTCCTCGGGCTCTGGTTTTGTTCCTCGAGCTGTGGTTTTCCTCCTCTAGCTCTGGTTGTCTTCCTCAGGCTCTGGTTTTCTTCCTCGGGCTCTGCTTTTCTTCCTCGAGGGCTAGTTTTGTTCCTCGGGGTCTCGTTTTATTCCACGGGCCCTCCTTTTGTTCTTCGCAATCTGGTTTTGTTCCTCGGGCTCTGGTTTCCTTCCTCGGGCTCTGGTTTTGCTCCTCTAGCTCTGCTTGTCTTCCTCGGGCTCTGGTTTTCTTCCTCCAGGGCTGGTTTTGTTCCCCGGGCTCTGGTTTTGTTCTTCCAGCTGTGCTTTAGCTCCTCGGGCTCTGGTTTGGGTCCACGGGTCTCGTTTTGTTCCTCGGGCCCACCATTTCTTCCTCGGTCTCTGGTTCTGTTCCTCGGGTTCTGGTGTTCTTCCTCGGGCTCTGGTTTAATTTCTCGGGTTCTGGTTTTGTTCCTCGAGCTCTGGTTTAGTTCCATTGGCTCTGGTTTTGTTCCTCAGGCTCTGGTTTTTTTCCTCGGGCTCTGGTTTTGTTCCTCGGACTCTAGTATAATTCCACGGGCTCTGGTTTTGTTCCTTGGGGCCTCCTTTTGTTCTTCGCGATCTGGTTTTGTTCCTCGGGATCTGGTTTTCTTCCTCGGGCTCTGGTTTCTTTCCTCGGAATCTGGTTTTGTTCCTTGAGCTGTGGTTTTGCTCCTCTAGCTCTGGTTGTCTTCCTCGGGCTCTGGTATTCTTCCTCGAGGGCTAGTTTTGTTCCTCGGGGTCTTGTTTTATTCCTCGGACCCTCCTTTCGTTCTTCGGGACCTGTTTTTGTTCCTCGGGCTCTGGTTGTCTTCCTCGGGCTCTGGTTTTCTTCCTCGAGGGCTGGTTTTGTTCAGCGGGCTCTGGTTTTGTTCTTCCAGCTCTGCTTTAGCTCCTCGGGCTCTGGTTTGGGTCCACGGGTCTCGTTTTGTTCCTCAGGCCCACCATTTCTTCCTCGGTCTCTGGTTTTGTTCCTCGGGCTCTGGTTTTCTTCCTCGGGCTCTGGTATTGTTCCTCGGCCTCTTTTTTTCTTCCTCTGCCCCTGCTTTTTTTTCTCGGCCTCTGGTTTTGTTCCCCGGGCTCTGGTTTAGTTCCACGGGCTCTGCTTTTGTTCCTCAGGCTCTGGTTTTTTTCCTCGGGCTCTGGTATTGTTCCTCGGACTCTAGTATAATTCCACGGGCTCTGGTTTTGTTCCTTGGGGCCTGCTTTTGTTCTTCGTGATCTGGTTTTGTTCCTCGGGATCTGGTTTTTTTCCTCGGGCTCTGGTTTCTTTCCTCGGGAGCTCGTTTTGTTCCTCGAGCTGTGGTTTTGCTCCTCTAGCTCTCGTTGTCTTCCTCGGGCTCTGGTTTTCTTCCTCGAGGGCTAGTTTTCTTCCTCGGGCTCTGGTTTTTTTCCTCAGGCCCTCCTTTTGTTCTTCGGGATCTGGTTTTGTTCCTCGGGCTCTGGTTTTCTTCCTCGGGCTCTGGTTTCTTTCCTCGGGAGCTCCTTTTGTTCCTCGATCTGTGGTTTTTCTCCTCTAGCTCTCGTTGTCTTCCTCGGGCTCTGGTTTTCTTCCACGAGGGCTAGTTTCGTTCCTCGGGGTCCAGTTTTATTCCTCAGACCCTCCTTTTGTTCTTCGGGACCTGCTTTTGTTCCTTGGGCTCTGGTTTCTTTCCTCGGGCTCTGGTTTTGTTCCTCGAGCTGTGGTTTTGCTCCTCTAGCTCTGGTTGTCTTCCTCGGGCTCTGGTTGTTTTCCTCCGGTTCTGGTTTTCTTCCTCGGGCTCTGGTTTAATTTCTCGGGTTCTGGTTTTGTTCCTCAAGCTCTGTTTTAGTTCCATTGGCTCTGGTTTTGTTCCTCAGGCTCTGTTTTTTTTCCTCGGGCTCTGGTGTTGTTCCTTGGACTCTAGTATAATGCCACGGGCTCTGGTTTTGTTCCTTGGGGCCTCCTTTTGTTCTTCGCGATCTGGTTTTGTTCCTCGGGATCTGGTTTTGTTCCTCGGGCTCTGGTTTCTTTCCTTGGGCTCTGGTTTTGTTCCTCGAGCTGTGGTTTTGCTCCTCTAGCTCTGGTTGTCTTCCTCGGGCTCTGGTTTTCTTCCTCGAGGGCTAGTTTTGTTCCTCGGGCTCTGGTTTTTTCCCTCAGGCCCTCCTTTTGTTCTTCGGGATCTGGTTTTGTTCCTCGGGCTCTGGTTTTCTTCCTCGGGCTCTGGTTTCTTTCCTCGGGAGCTCCTTTTGTTCCTCGAGCTGTGGTTTTGCTCCTCTAGCTCTCGTTGTCTTCCTCGGGCTCTGGTTTTCTTCCTCGAGGGCTAGTTTTGTTCCTCGGGGTCTCGTTTTATTCCTCGGACCCTCCTTTTGTTCTTCGGGACCTGCTTTTGTTCCTTGGGCTCTGGTTTCTTTCCTCGGGCTCTGGTTTTGTTCCTCGAGCTGTGGTTTTGCTCCTCTAGCTCTGGTTGTCTTCCTCGGGCTCTGGTTTTCTTCCTCGAGGGCTGGTTTTGTTGCCCGGGCTCTGGTTTTGTTCTTCCAGCTCTGCTTTAGCTCCTCGGGCTCTGGTTTGGGTCCATGGGTCTCGTTTTGTTCCTCGGGCCCACCATTTCTTCCTCGGTCTCTGGTTTTGTTCCTCGGGTTCTGGTTTTCTTCCTCGGGCTCTGGTTTAATTTCTCGGGTTCTGGTTTTGTTCCTCGAGCTCTGGTTTAGTTCCATTGGCTCTGGTTTTGTTCCTCAGGCTCTGTTTTTTTTCCTCGGGCTCTGGTTTTGTTCCTCGGACTCTAGTATAATTCCACGGGCTCTGGTTTTGTTCCTTGGGGCCTCCTTTTGTTCTTCGCGATCTGGTTTTGTTCCTCGGGATCTGGTTTTGTTCCTCGGGCTCTGGTTTCTTTCTTCGGGAGCTCGTTTTGTTCCTCGAGCTGTGGTTTTGCTCCTCTAGCTCTGGTTGTCTTCCTCGGGCTCTGGTTTTCTTCCTCGGGCTCTGCTTTTCTTCCTCGAGGGCTGGTTTTGTTCCCCGGGCTCTGGTTTTGTTCTTCCAGCTCTGCTTTAGCTCCTCGGGCTCTGGTTTGGGTCCACGGGTGTCGTTTTGTTCCTCAGGCCCACCATTTCTTCCTCGGTCTCTGGTTTTGTTCCTCGGGCTCTGGTTTTCTTCCTCGGGCTCTGGTATTGTTCCTCGGCCTCTTTTTTTGTTCCTCTGCCCCTGCTTTTTTTTCTCGGCCTCTGGTTTTCTTCCCCGGGCTCTGGTTTAGTTCCACGGGCTCTGCTTTTGTTCCTCAGGCTCTGTTTTTTTTCTTCGGGCTCTGGTGTTGTTCCTCGGACTCTAGTATAATTCCACGGGCTCTGGTTTTGTTCCTTGGGGCCTCCTTTTGTTCTTCGCGATCTGGTTTTTTTCCTCGGGATCTGGTTTTGTTCCTCGGGCTCTGGTTTCTTTCCTCGGGAGCTCGTTTTGTTCCTCGAGCTGTGGTTTTGCTCCTCTAGCTCTCGTTGTCTTCCTCGGGCTCTGGTTTACTTCCTTGGGCTCTGCTTTTCTTCCTCGAGGGCTAGTTTTGTTCCTCGGGCTCTGGTTTTTTTCCTCAGGCCCTCCTTTTGTTCTTCGGGATCTGGTTTTGTTCCTCGGGCTCTGGTTTTCTTCCTCGGGCTCTGGTTTCTTTCCTCGGGAGCTCCTTTTGTTCCTCGAGCTGTGGTTTTGCTCCTCTAGCTCTGGTTGTCTTCCTCGGGCTCTGGTTTTCTTCCTCGAGGGCTGGTTTTGTTGCCCGGGCTCTGGTTTTGTTCTTCCAGCTCTGCTTTAGCTCCTCGGGCTCTGGTTTGGGTCCATGGGTCTCGTTTTGTTCCTCGGGCCCACCATTTCTTCCTCGGTCTCTGGTTTTGTTCCTCGGGTTCTGGTTTTCTTCCTCGGGCTCTGGTTTAATTTCTCGGGTTCTGGTTTTGTTCCTCAAGCTCTGTTTTAGTTCCATTGGCTCTGGTTTTGTTCCTCAGGCTGTGGTTTTTTTCCTCGGGCTCTGGTGTTGTTCCTTGGACTCTAGTATAATTCCACGGGCTCTGGTTTTGTTCCTTGGGGCCTCCTTTTGTTCTTCGCGATCTGGTTTTGTTCCTCGGGATCTGGTTTTGTTCCTCGGGCTCTGGTTTCTTTCCTCGGGCTCTGGTTTTGTTCCTCGAGCTGTGGTTTTCCTCCTCTAGCTCTGGTTGTCTTCCTCAGGCTCTGGTTTTCTTCCTCGGGCTCTGCTTTTCTTCCTCGAGGGCTAGTTTTGTTCCTCGGGGTCTCGTTTTATTCCACGGGCCCTCCTTTTGTTCTTCGCAATCTGGTTTTGTTCCTCGGGCTCTGGTTTCGTTCCTCGGGCTCTGGTTTTGCTCCTCTAGCTCTGGTTGTCTTCCTCGAGCTGTGGTTTTGCTTCTCTAGCTCTCGTTGTCTTCCTCGGGCTCTAGTTTTCTTCCTCGAGGGCTGGTTTTGTTCCCCGGGCTCTGGTTTTGTTCTTCCAGCTCTGCTTTAGCTCCTCGGGCTCTGGTTTGGGTCCACGGGTCTCGTTTTGTTCCTCGGGCCCACCATTTGTTCCTCCGTCTCTGGTTCTGTTCCTCGGGTTCTGGTGTTCTTCCTCGGGCTCTGGTTTAATTTCTCGGGTTCTGGTTTTGTTCCTCGAGCTCTGGTTTAGTTCCATTGGCTCTGGTTTTGTTCCTCAGGCTCTGGTTTTTTTCCTCGGGCTCTGGTTTTGTTCCTCGGACTCTAGTATAATTCCACGGGCTCTGGTTTTGTTCCTTGGGGCCTCCTTTTGTTCTTCGGGATCTGGTTTTGTTCCTCGGGATCTGGTTTTGTTCCTCGGGCTCTGGTTTCTTTCTTCGGGAGCTCGTTTTGTTCCTCGAGCTGTGGTTTTGCTCCTCTAGCTCTGGTTGTCTTCCTCGGGCTCTGGTTTTCTTCCTCGGGCTCTGCTTTTCTTCCTCGAGGGCTGGTTTTGTTCCCCGGGCTCTGGTTTTGTTCTTCCAGCTCTGCTTTAGCTCCTCGGGCTCTGGATTGGTCCACGGGTGTCGTTTTGTTCCTCGGGCCCACCATTTCTTCCTCGGTCTCTGGTTTTGTTCCTCGGGCTCTGGTTTTCTTCCTCGGGCTCTGGTATTGTTCCTCGGCCTCTTTTTTTGTTCCTCTGCCCCTGCTTTTTTTTTCTCGGCCTCTGGTTTTGTTCCCCGGGCTCTGGTTTAGTTCCACGGGCTCTGCTTTTGTTCCTCAGGCTCTGGTTTTTTTCCTCGGGCTCTGGTGTTGTTCCTCGGACTCTAGTATAATTCCACGGGCTCTGGTTTTGTTCCTTGGGGCCTCCTTTTGTTCTTCGCGATCTGGTTTTGTTCCTCGGGATCTGGTTTTGTTCCTCGGGCTCTGGTTTCTTTCCTCGGGAGCTGGTTTTGTTCCTCGAGCTGTGGTTTTGCTCCTCTAGCTCTCGTTGTCTTCCTCGGGCTCTGGTTTACTTCCTCGGGCTCTGGTTTTCTTCCTCGAGGGCTAGTTTTGTTCCTCGGGCTCTGGTTTTTTCCCTCAGGCCCTCCTTTTGTTCTTCGGGATCTGGTTTTGTTCCTCGGGCTCTGGTTTTCTTCCTCGGGCTCTGGTTTCTTTCCTCGGGAGCTCGTTTTGTTCCTCGAGCTGTGGTTTTGCTCCTCTAGCTCTGGTTGTCTTCCTCGGGCTCTGCTTTTCTTCCTCGAGGGCTAGTTTCGTTCCTCGGGGTCTCGTTTTATTCCTCGGACCCTCCTTTTGTTCTTCGGGACCTGCTTTTGTTCCTTGGGCTCTGGTTTCTTTCCTCGGGCTCTGGTTTTGTTCCTCGAGCTGTGGTTTTGCTCCTCTAGCTCTGGTTGTCTTCCTCGGGCTCTGGTTTTCTTCCTCGAGGGCTGGTTTTGTTGCCCGGGCTCTGGTTTTGTTCTTCCAGCTCTGCTTTAGCTCCTCGGGCTCTGGTTTGGGTCCATGGGTCTCGTTTTGTTCCTCGGGCCCACCATTTCTTCCTCGGTCTCTGGTTTTGTTCCTCGGGTTCTGGTTTTCTTCCTCGGGCTCTGGTTTAATTTCTCGGGTTCTGGTTTTGTTCCTCAAGCTCTGTTTTAGTTCCATTGGCTCTGGTTTTGTTCCTCAGGCTGTGGTTTTTTTCCTCGGGCTCTGGTGTTGTTCCTTGGACTCTAGTATAATTCCACGGGCTCTGGTTTTGTTCCTTGGGGCCTCCTTTTGTTCTTCGCGATCTGGTTTTGTTCCTCGGGATCTGGTTTTGTTCCTCGGGCTCTGGTTTCTTTCCTCGGGCTCTGGTTTTGTTCCTCGAGCTGTGGTTTTCCTCCTCTAGCTCTGGTTGTCTTCCTCGGGCTCTGGTTTTCTTCCTCGGGCTCTGCTTTTCTTCCTCGAGGGCTAGTTTTGTTCCTCGGGGTCTCGTTTTATTCCACGGGCCCTCCTTTTGTTCTTCGCAATCTGGTTTTGTTCCTCGGGCTCTGGTTTCCTTCCTCGGGCTCTGGTTTTGCTCCTCTAGCTCTGCTTGTCTTCCTCGGGCTCTGGTTTTCTTCCTCGAGGGCTGGTTTTGTTGCCCGGGCTCTGGTTTTGTTCTTCCAGCTGTGCTTTAGCTCCTCGGGCTCTGGTTTGGGTCCACGGGTCTCGTTTTGTTCCTCGGGCCCACCATTTGTTCCTCCGTCTCTGGTTCTGTTCCTCGGGTTCTGGTGTTCTTCCTCGGGCTCTGGTTTAATTTCTCGGGTTCTGGTTTTGTTCCTCGAGCTCTGGTTTAGTTCCATTGGCTCTGGTTTTGTTCCTCAGGCTCTGGTTTTTTTCCTCGGGCTCTGGTTTTGTTCCTCGGACTCTAGTATAATTCCACGGGCTCTGGTTTTGTTCCTTGGGGCCTCCTTTTGTTCTTCGTGATCTGGTTTTGTTCCTCGGGATCTGGTTTTGTTCCTCGGGCTCTGGTTTCTTTCCTCGGGCTCTGGTTTTGTTCCTCGAGCTGTGGTTTTCCTCCTCTAGCTCTGGTTGTCTTCCTCGGGCTCTGGTTTTCTTCCTCGGGCTCTGCTTTTCTTCCTCGAGGGCTAGTTTTGTTCCTCGGGGTCTCGTTTTATTCCACGGGCCCTCCTTTTGTTCTTCGCAATCTGGTTTTGTTCCTCGGGCTCTGGTTTCCTTCCTCGGGCTCTGGTTTTGCTCCTCTAGCTCTGCTTGTCTTCCTCGGGCTCTGGTTTTCTTCCTCGAGGGCTGGTTTTGTTGCCCGGGCTCTGGTTTTGTTCTTCCAGCTGTGCTTTAGCTCCTCGGGCTCTGGTTTGGGTCCACGGGTCTCGTTTTGTTCCTCGGGCCCACCATTTGTTCCTCCGTCTCTGGTTCTGTTCCTCGGGTTCTGGTGTTCTTCCTCGGGCTCTGGTTTAATTTCTCGGGTTCTGGTTTTGTTCCTCGAGCTCTGGTTTAGTTCCATTGGCTCTGGTTTTGTTCCTCAGGCTCTGGTTTTTTTCCTCGGGCTCTGGTTTTGTTCCTCGGACTCTAGTATAATTCCACGGGCTCTGGTTTTGTTCCTTGGGGCCTCCTTTTGTTCTTCGTGATCTGGTTTTGTTCCTCGGGATCTGGTTATTTCCTCGGGCTCTGGTTTCTTTCCTCGGGAGCTCGTTTTGTTCCTCGAGCTGTGGTTTTGCTCCTCTAGCTCTCGTTGTCTTCCTCGGGCTCTGGTTTTCTTCCTCGAGGGCTAGTTTTCTTCCTCGGGCTCTGTTTTTTTTCCTCAGGCCCTCCTTTTGTTCTTCGGGACCTGTTTTTGTTCCTCGGGCTCTGGTTTTCTTCCTCGGGCTCTGGTTTCTTTCCTCGGGAGCTCCTTTTGTTCCTCGATCTGTGGTTTTTCTCCTCTAGCTCTCGTTGTCTTCCTTGGGCTCTGGTTTTCTTCCACGAGGGCTATTTTCGTTCCTCGGGGTCCAGTTTTATTCCTCAGACCCTCCTTTTGTTCTTCGGGACCTGCTTTTGTTCCTTGGGCTCTGGTTTCTTTCCTCGGGCTCTGGTTTTGTTCCTCGAGCTGTGGTTTTGCTCCTCTAGCTCTGGTTGTCTTCCTCGGGCTCTGGTTTTGTTCCTCGGGTTCTGGTTTTCTTCCTCGGGCTCTGGTTTAATTTCTCGGGTTCTGGTTTTGTTCCTCAAGCTCTGTTTTAGTTCCATTGGCTCTGGTTTTGTTCCTCAGGCTCTGGTTTTTTTCCTCGGGCTCTGGTTTTGTTCCTTGGACTCTAGTATAATGCCACGGGCTCTGGTTTTGTTCCTTGGGGCCTCCTTTTGTTCTTCGCGATCTGGTTTTGTTCCTCGGGATCTGGTTTTGTTCCTCGGGCTCTGGTTTCTTTCCTCGGGCTCTGGTTTTGTTCCTCGAGCTGTGGTTTTGCTCCTCTAGCTCTGGTTGTCTTCCTCGGGCTCTGGTTTTCTTCCTCGAGGGCTAGTTTTGTTCCTCGGGCTCTGGTTTTTTCCCTCAGGCCCTCCTTTTGTTCTTCGGGATCTGGTTTTGTTCCTCGGGCTCTGGTTTTCTTCCTCGGGCTCTGGTTTCTTTCCTTGGGTGCTCCTTTTGTTCCTCGAGCTGTGGTTTTGCTCCTCTAGCTCTCGTTGTCTTCCTCGGGCTCTGGTTTTCTTCCTCGAGGGCTAGTTTCGTTCCTCGGGGTCTCGTTTTATTCCTCGGACCCTCCTTTTGTTCTTCGGGACCTGCTTTTGTTCCTTGGGCTCTGGTTTCTTTCCTCGGGCTCTGGTTTTGTTCCTCGAGCTGTGGTTTTGCTCCCCTAGCTCTGGTTGTCTTCCTCGGGCTCTGGTTTTCTTCCTCGAGGGCTGGTTTTGTTGCCCGGGCTCTGGTTTTGTTCTTCCAGCTCTGCTTTAGCTCCTCGTCTCTGGTTTGGGTCCATGGGTCTCGTTTTGTTCCTCGGGCCCACCATTTCTTCCTCGGTCTCTGGTTTTGTTCCTCGGGTTCTGGTTTTCTTCCTCGGGCTCTGGTTTAATTTCTCGGGTTCTGGTTTTGTTCCTCGAGCTCTGGTTTAGTTCCATTGGCTCTGGTTTTGTTCCTCAGGCTCTGGTTTTTTTCCTCGGGCTCTGGTTTTGTTCCTCGGACTCTAGTATAATTCCACGGGCTCTGGTTTTGTTCCTTGGGGCCTCCTTTTGTTCTTCGCGATCTGGTTTTGTTCCTCGGGATCTGGTTTTGTTCCTCGGGCTCTGGTTTCTTTCTTCGGGAGCTCGTTTTGTTCCTCGAGCTGTGGTTTTGCTCCTCTAGCTCTCGTTGTCTTCCTCGGGCTCTGGTTTTCTTCCTCGGGCTCTGCTTTTCTTCCTCGAGGGCTGGTTTTGTTCCCCGGGCTCTGGTTTTGTTCTTCCAGCTCTGCTTTAGCTCCTCGGGCTCTGGTTTGGGTCCACGGGTGTCGTTTTGTTCCTCAGGCCCACCATTTCTTCCTCGGTCTCTGGTTTTGTTCCTCGGGCTCTGGTTTTCTTCCTCGGGCTCTGGTATTGTTCCTCGGCCTCTTTTTTTGTTCCTCTGCCCCTGCTTTTTTTTCTCGGCCTCTGGTTTTGTTCCCCGGGCTCTGGTTTAGTTCCACGGGCTCTGCTTTTGTTCCTCAGGCTCTGGTTTTTTTCTTCGGGCTCTGGTGTTGTTCCTCGGACTCTAGTATAATTCCACGGGCTCTGGTTTTGTTCCTTGGGGCCTCCTTTTGTTCTTCGCGATCTGGTTTTTTTCCTCGGGATCTGGTTTTGTTCCTCGGGCTCTGGTTTCTTTCCTCGGGAGCTGGTTTTGTTCCTCGAGCTGTGGTTTTGCTCCTCTAGCTCTCGTTGTCTTCCTCGGGCTCTGGTTTACTTCCTCGGGCTCTGCTTTTCTTCCTCGAGGGCTAGTTTTGTTCCTCGGGCTCTGGTTTTTTTCCTCAGGCCCTCCTTTTGTTCTTCGGGATCTGGTTTTGTTCCTCGGGCTCTGGTTTTCTTCCTCGGGCTCTGGTTTCTTTCCTCGGGAGCTCCTTTTGTTCCTCGAGCTGTGGTTTTGCTCCTCTAGCTCTGGTTGTCTTCCTCGGGCTCTGGTTTTCTTCCTCGAGGGCTGGTTTTGTTGCCCGGGCTCTGGTTTTGTTCTTCCAGCTCTGCTTTAGCTCCTCGGGCTCTGGTTTGTGTCCATGGGTCTCGTTTTGTTCCTCGGGCCCACCATTTCTTCCTCGGTCTCTGGTTTTGTTCCTCGGGTTCTGGTTTTCTTCCTCGGGCTCTGGTTTAATTTCTCGGGTTCTGGTTTTGTTCCTCAAGCTCTGTTTTAGTTCCATTGGCTCTGGTTTTGTTCCTCAGGCTCTGGTTTTTTTCCTCGGGCTCTGGTTTTGTTCCTTGGACTCTAGTATAATGCCACGGGCTCTGGTTTTGTTCCTTGGGGCCTCCTTTTGTTCTTCGCGATCTGGTTTTGTTCCTCGGGATCTGGTTTTGTTCCTCGGGCTCTGGTTTCTTTCCTCGGGCTCTGGTTTTGTTCCTCGAGCTGTGGTTTTGCTCCTCTAGCTCTGGTTGTCTTCCTCGGGCTCTGGTTTTCTTCCTCGAGGGCTAGTTTTGTTCCTCGGGCTCTGGTTTTTTCCCTCAGGCCCTCCTTTTGTTCTTCGGGATCTGGTTTTGTTCCTCGGGCTCTGGTTTTCTTCCTCGGGCTCTGGTTTCTTTCCTCGGGTGCTCCTTTTGTTCCTCGAGCTGTGGTTTTGCTCCTCTAGCTCTCGTTGTCTTCCTCGGGCTCTGGTTTTCTTCCTCGAGGGCTAGTTTCGTTCCTCGGGGTCTCGTTTTATTCCTCGGACCCTCCTTTTGTTCTTCGGGACCTGCTTTTGTTCCTTGGGCTCTGGTTTCTTTCCTCGGGCTCTGGTTTTGTTCCTCGAGCTGTGGTTTTGCTCCCCTAGCTCTGGTTGTCTTCCTCGGGCTCTGGTTTTCTTCCTCGAGGGCTGGTTTTGTTGCCCGGGCTCTGGTTTTGTTCTTCCAGCTCTGCTTTAGCTCCTCGTCTCTGGTTTGGGTCCATGGGTCTCGTTTTGTTCCTCGGGCCCACCATTTCTTCCTCGGTCTCTGGTTTTGTTCCTCGGGTTCTGGTTTTCTTCCTCGGGCTCTGGTTTAATTTCTCGGGTTCTGGTTTTGTTCCTCGAGCTCTGGTTTAGTTCCATTGGCTCTGGTTTTGTTCCTCAGGCTCTGGTTTTTTTCCTCGGGCTCTGGTTTTGTTCCTCGGACTCTAGTATAATTCCACGGGCTCTGGTTTTGTTCCTTGGGGCCTCCTTTTGTTCTTCGCGATCTGGTTTTGTTCCTCGGGATCTGGTTTTGTTCCTCGGGCTCTGGTTTCTTTCTTCGGGAGCTCGTTTTGTTCCTCGAGCTGTGGTTTTGCTCCTCTAGCTCTCGTTGTCTTCCTCGGGCTCTGGTTTTCTTCCTCGGGCTCTGCTTTTCTTCCTCGAGGGCTGGTTTTGTTCCCCGGGCTCTGGTTTTGTTCTTCCAGCTCTGCTTTAGCTCCTCGGGCTCTGGTTTGGGTCCACGGGTGTCGTTTTGTTCCTCAGGCCCACCATTTCTTCCTCGGTCTCTGGTTTTGTTCCTCGGGCTCTGGTTTTCTTCCTCGGGCTCTGGTATTGTTCCTCGGCCTCTTTTTTTGTTCCTCTGCCCCTGCTTTTTTTTCTCGGCCTCTGGTTTTGTTCCCCGGGCTCTGGTTTAGTTCCACGGGCTCTGCTTTTGTTCCTCAGGCTCTGGTTTTTTTCTTCGGGCTCTGGTGTTGTTCCTCGGACTCTAGTATAATTCCACGGGCTCTGGTTTTGTTCCTTGGGGCCTCCTTTTGTTCTTCGCGATCTGGTTTTTTTCCTCGGGATCTGGTTTTGTTCCTCGGGCTCTGGTTTCTTTCCTCGGGAGCTGGTTTTGTTCCTCGAGCTGTGGTTTTGCTCCTCTAGCTCTCGTTGTCTTCCTCGGGCTCTGGTTTACTTCCTCGGGCTCTGCTTTTCTTCCTCGAGGGCTAGTTTTGTTCCTCGGGCTCTGGTTTTTTTCCTCAGGCCCTCCTTTTGTTCTTCGGGATCTGGTTTTGTTCCTCGGGCTCTGGTTTTCTTCCTCGGGCTCTGGTTTCTTTCCTCGGGAGCTCCTTTTGTTCCTCGAGCTGTGGTTTTGCTCCTCTAGCTCTGGTTGTCTTCCTCGGGCTCTGGTTTTCTTCCTCGAGGGCTGGTTTTGTTGCCCGGGCTCTGGTTTTGTTCTTCCAGCTCTGCTTTAGCTCCTCGGGCTCTGGTTTGGGTCCATGGGTCTCGTTTTGTTCCTCGGGCCCACCATTTCTTCCTCGGTCTCTGGTTTTGTTCCTCGGGTTCTGGTTTTCTTCCTCGGGCTCTGGTTTAATTTCTCGGGTTCTGGTTTTGTTCCTCAAGCTCTGTTTTAGTTCCATTGGCTCTGGTTTTGTTCCTCAGGCTCTGGTTTTTTTCCTCGGGCTCTGGTGTTGTT
Source organism: Calonectris borealis (assembly GCF_964195595.1). Taxonomy (NCBI): domain Eukaryota; kingdom Metazoa; phylum Chordata; class Aves; order Procellariiformes; family Procellariidae; genus Calonectris; species Calonectris borealis. The sequence goes on along the minus strand of NW_027441453.1, from coordinate 1,597,869 downwards.
CCTTGGACTCTAGTATAATTCCACGGGCTCTGGTTTTGTTCCTTGGGGCCTCCTTTTGTTCTTCGCGATCTGGTTTTGTTCCTCGGGATCTGGTTTTGTTCCTCGGGCTCTGGTTTCTTTCCTCGGGCTCTGGTTTTGTTCCTCGAGCTGTGGTTTTGCTCCTCTAGCTCTCGTTGCCTTCCTCGGGCTCTGGTTTTCTTCCTCGGGCTCTGCTTTTCTTCCTCGAGGGCTAGTTTTGTTCCTCGGGGTCTTGTTTTATTCCACGGGCCCTCCTTTTGTTCTTCGCAATCTGGTTTTGTTCCTCGGGCTCTGGTTTCGTTCCTCGGGCTCTGGTTTTGCTCCTCTAGCTCTGGTTGTCTTCCTCGAGCTGTGGTTTTGCTTCTCTAGCTCTCGTTGTCTTCCTCGGGCTCTGGTTTTCTTCCTCGAGGGCTGGTTTTGTTCCCCGGGCTCTGGTTTTGTTCTTCCAGCTCTGCTTTAGCTCCTCGGGCTCTGGTTTGGGTCCACGGGTCTCGTTTTGTTCCTCGGGCCCACCATTTTTTCCTCCGTCTCTGGTTCTGTTCCTCGGGTTCTGGTGTTCTTCCTCGGGCTCTGGTTTAATTTCTCGGGTTCTGGTTTTGTTCCTCGAGCTCTGGTTTAGTTCCATTGGCTCTGGTTTTGTTCCTCAGGCTCTGGTTTTTTTCCTCGGGCTCTGGTTTTGTTCCTCGGACTCTAGTATAATTCCACGGGCTCTGGTTTTGTTCCTTGGGGCCTCCTTTTGTTCTTCGCGATCTGGTTTTGTTCCTCGGGATCTGGTTTTTTTCCTCGGGCTCTGGTTTCTTTCCTCGGGCTCTGGTTTTGTTCCTCGAGCTGTGGTTTTGCTCCTCTAGCTCTGGTTGTCTTCCTTGGTCTCTGGTTTTCTTCCTCGGGCTCTGGTTTTCTTCCTCGAGGGCTGGTTTTGTTGCCCGGGCTCTGGTTTTGTTCTTCCAGCTCTGCTTTAGCTCCTCGTCTCTGGTTTGGGTCCATGGGTCTCGTTTTGTTCCTCGGGCCCACCATTTCTTCCTCGGTCTCTGGTTTTGTTCCTCGGGTTCTGGCGTTCTTCCTCGGGCTCTGGTTTAATTTCTCGGGTTCTGGTTTTGTTCCTCGAGCTCTGTTTTAGTTCCATTGGCTCTGGTTTTGTTCCTCAGGCTCTGGTTTTTTTCCTCGGGCTCTGGTTTTGTTCCTCGGACTCTAGTATAATTCCACGGGCTCTGGTTTTTTTCCTTGGGGCCTCCTTTTGTTCTTCGCGATCTGGTTTTGTTCCTCGGGATCTGGTTTTGTTCCTCGGGCTCTGGTTTCTTTCTTCGGGAGCTCGTTTTGTTCCTCGAGCTGTGGTTTTGCTCCTCTAGCTCTGGTTGTATTCCTCGGGCTCTGCTTTTCTTCCTCGGGCTCTGCTTTTCTTCCTCGAGGGCTAGTTTTGCTCCTCGGACTCTGGTTTTATTCCTCGGGCCCTCCTTTTGTTCTTCGGGATCTGGTTTTGTTCCTCGGGCTCTGGTTTTCTTCCTCGGGCTCTGGTTTCTTTCCTCTGGCTCTGGTTTTCTTCCTCGGGCTCTTGTTTTCTTCCTCGAGGGCTGGTTTTGTTCCCTGGGCTCTGGTTTTGTTCTTCCAGCTCTGCTTTAGCTCCTCGGGCTCTGGTTTGGGTCCACGCGTCTCGTTTTGTTCCTCAGGCCCACCATTTCTTCCTCGGTCTCTGGTTTTGTTCCTCGGGCTCTGGTTTTCTTCCTCGGGCTCTGGTATTGTTCCTCGGCCTCTTTTTTTGTTCCTCTGCTCCTGCTTTTTTTTCTCGGCCTCTGGTTTTGTTCCCCGGGCTCTGGTTTAGTTCCACGGGCTCTGCTTTTGTTCCTCAGGCTCTGGTTTTTTTCCTCGGGCTCTGGTATTGTTCCTCGGACTCTAGTATAATTCCACGGGCTCTGGTTTTGTTCCTTGGGGCCTCCTTTTGTTCTTCGCGATCTGGTTTTGTTCCTCGGGATCTGGTTTTGTTCCTCGGGCTCTGGTTTCTTTCCTCGGGAGCTCGTTTTGTTCCTCGAGCTGTGGTTTTGCTCCTCTAGCTCTGGTTTTCTTCCTCGGGCTCTGGTTTTCTTCCTCGAGGGCTAGTTTTCTTCCTCGGGCTCTGGTTTTTTTCCTCAGGCCCTCCTTTTGTTCTTCGGGATCTGGTTTTGTTCCTCGGGCTCTGGTTTTCTTCCTCGGGCTCTGGTTTCTTTCCTCAGGAGCTCCTATTGTTCCTCGAGCTGTGGTTTTTCTCCTCTAGCTCTCGTTGTCTTCCTCGGGCTCTGGTTTTCTTCCACGAGGGCTAGTTTCGTTCCTCGGGGTCTCGTTTTCTTCCTCGGACCCTCCTTTTGTTCTTCGGGACCTGCTTTTGTTCCTTGGGCTCTGGTTTCTTTCCTCGGGCTCTGGTTTTGTTCCTCGAGCTGTGGTTTTGCTCCTCTAGCTCTGGTTGTCTTCCTCGGGCTCTGGTTTTCTTCCTCGAGGGCTGGTTTTGTTGCCCGGGCTCTGGTTTTGTTCTTCCAGCTCTGCTTTAGCTCCTCGGGCTCTGGTTTGGGTCCATGGGTCTCGTTTTGTTCCTCGGGCCCACCATTTCTTCCTCGGTCTCTGGTTTTGTTCCTCGGGTTCTGGTTTTCTTCCTCGGGCTCTGGTTTAATTTCTCGGGTTCTGGTTTTGTTCCTCAAGCTCTGTTTTAGTTCCATTGGCTCTGGTTTTGTTCCTCAGGCTCTGGTTTTTTTCCTCGGGCTCTGGTGTTGTTCCTTGGACTCTAGTATAATTCCACGGGCTCTGGTTTTGTTCCTTGGGGCCTCCTTTTGTTCTTCGCGATCTGGTTTTCTTCCTCGGGCTCTGGTTTTGTTCCTCGGCCTCTTTTTTTGTTCCTCTGCCCCTGCTTTTTTTTCTCGGCCTCTGGTTTTGTTCCCCGGGCTCTGGTTTAGTTCCACGGGCTCTGCTTTTGTTCCTCAGGCTCTGGTTTTTTTCCTCGGGCTCTGGTATTGTTCCTCGGACTCTAGTATAATTCCACGGGCTCTGGTTTTGTTCCTTGGGGCCTCCTTTTGTTCTTCGTGATCTGGTTTTGTTCCTCGGGATCTGGTTTTTTTCCTCGGGCTCTGGTTTCTTTCCTCGGGAGCTCGTTTTGTTCCTCGAGCTGTGGTTTTGCTCCTCTAGCTCTCGCTGTCTTCCTCGGGCTCTGGTTTTCTTCCTCGAGGGCTAGTTTTCTTCCTCGGGCTCTGGTTTTTTTCCTCAGGCCCTCCTTTTGTTCTTCGGGATCTGGTTTTGTTCCTCGGGCTCTGGTTTTCTTCCTCGGGCTCTGGTTTCTTTCCTCGGGAGCTCCTTTTGTTCCTCGAGCTGTGGTTTTTCTCCTCTAGCTCTGGTTGTCTTCCTCGGGCTCTGGTTTTCTTCCACGAGGGCTAGTTTCGTTCCTCGGGGTCTCGTTTTATTCCTCGGACCCTCCTTTTGTTCTTCGGGACCTGCTTTTGTTCCTCGGGCTCTGGTTTTGTTCCTCGAGCTGTGGTTTTGCTCCTCTAGCTCTGGTTGTCTTCCTCGGGCTCTGGTTTTCTTCCTCGAGGGCTGGTTTTGTTCCCCGGGCTCTGGTTTTGTTCTTCCAGCTCTGCTTTAGCTCCTCGGGCTCTGGTTTGGGTCCATGGGTCTCGTTTTGTTCCTCGGGCCCACCATTTCTTCCTCGGTCTCTGGTTTTGTTCCTCGGGTTCTGGTTTTCTTCCTCGGGCTCTGGTTTAATTTCTCGGGTTCTGGTTTTGTTCCTCAAGCTCTGTTTTAGTTCCATTGGCTCTGGTTTTGTTCCTCAGGCTGTGGTTTTTTTCCTCGGGCTCTGGTGTTGTTCCTTGGACTCTAGTATAATTCCACGGGCTCTGGTTTTGTTCCTTGGGGCCTCCTTTTGTTCTTCGCGATCTGGTTTTGTTCCTCGGGATCTGGTTTTGTTCCTCGGGCTCTGGTTTCTTTCCTCGGGCTCTGGTTTTGTTCCTCGAGCTGTGGTTTTCCTCCTCTAGCTCTGGTTGTCTTCCTCGGGCTCTGGTTTTCTTCCTCGGGCTCTGCTTTTCTTCCTCGAGGGCTAGTTTTGTTCCTCGGGGTCTCGTTTTATTCCACGGGCCCTCCTTTTGTTCTTCGCAATCTGGTTTTGTTCCTCGGGCTCTGGTTTCCTTCCTCGGGCTCTGGTTTTGCTCCTCTAGCTCTGCTTGTCTTCCTCGGGCTCTGCTTTTCTTCCTCGAGGGCTAGTTTTGTTCCTCGGGGTCTTGTTTTATTCCACGGGCCCTCCTTTTGTTCTTCGCAATCTGGTTTTGTTCCTCGGGCTCTGGTTTCGTTCCTCGGGCTCTGGTTTTGCTCCTCTAGCTCTGGTTGTCTTCCTCGAGCTGTGGTTTTGCTTCTCTAGCTCTCGTTGTCTTCCTCGGGCTCTGGTTTTCTTCCTCGAGGGCTGGTTTTGTTCCCCGGGCTCTGGTTTTGTTCTTCCAGCTCTGCTTTAGCTCCTCGGGCTCTGGTTTGGGTCCACGGGTCTCGTTTTGTTCCTCGGGCCCACCATTTTTTCCTCCGTCTCTGGTTCTGTTCCTCGGGTTCTGGTGTTCTTCCTCGGGCTCTGGTTTAATTTCTCGGGTTCTGGTTTTGTTCCTCGAGCTCTGGTTTAGTTCCATTGGCTCTGGTTTTGTTCCTCAGGCTCTGGTTTTTTTCCTCGGGCTCTGGTTTTGTTCCTCGGACTCTAGTATAATTCCACGGGCTCTGGTTTTGTTCCTTGGGGCCTCCTTTTGTTCTTCGCGATCTGGTTTTGTTCCTCGGGATCTGGTTTTTTTCCTCGGGCTCTGGTTTCTTTCCTCGGGCTCTGGTTTTGTTCCTCGAGCTGTGGTTTTGCTCCTCTAGCTCTGGTTGTCTTCCTTGGTCTCTGGTTTTCTTCCTCGGGCTCTGGTTTTCTTCCTCGAGGGCTGGTTTTGTTGCCCGGGCTCTGGTTTTGTTCTTCCAGCTCTGCTTTAGCTCCTCGTCTCTGGTTTGGGTCCATGGGTCTCGTTTTGTTCCTCGGGCCCACCATTTCTTCCTCGGTCTCTGGTTTTGTTCCTCGGGTTCTGGCGTTCTTCCTCGGGCTCTGGTTTAATTTCTCGGGTTCTGGTTTTGTTCCTCGAGCTCTGTTTTAGTTCCATTGGCTCTGGTTTTGTTCCTCAGGCTCTGGTTTTTTTCCTCGGGCTCTGGTTTTGTTCCTCGGACTCTAGTATAATTCCACGGGCTCTGGTTTTTTTCCTTGGGGCCTCCTTTTGTTCTTCGCGATCTGGTTTTGTTCCTCGGGATCTGGTTTTGTTCCTCGGGCTCTGGTTTCTTTCTTCGGGAGCTCGTTTTGTTCCTCGAGCTGTGGTTTTGCTCCTCTAGCTCTGGTTGTATTCCTCGGGCTCTGCTTTTCTTCCTCGGGCTCTGCTTTTCTTCCTCGAGGGCTAGTTTTGCTCCTCGGACTCTGGTTTTATTCCTCGGGCCCTCCTTTTGTTCTTCGGGATCTGGTTTTGTTCCTCGGGCTCTGGTTTTCTTCCTCGGGCTCTGGTTTCTTTCCTCTGGCTCTGGTTTTCTTCCTCGGGCTCTTGTTTTCTTCCTCGAGGGCTGGTTTTGTTCCCTGGGCTCTGGTTTTGTTCTTCCAGCTCTGCTTTAGCTCCTCGGGCTCTGGTTTGGGTCCACGCGTCTCGTTTTGTTCCTCAGGCCCACCATTTCTTCCTCGGTCTCTGGTTTTGTTCCTCGGGCTCTGGTTTTCTTCCTCGGGCTCTGGTATTGTTCCTCGGCCTCTTTTTTTGTTCCTCTGCTCCTGCTTTTTTTTCTCGGCCTCTGGTTTTGTTCCCCGGGCTCTGGTTTAGTTCCACGGGCTCTGCTTTTGTTCCTCAGGCTCTGGTTTTTTTCCTCGGGCTCTGGTATTGTTCCTCGGACTCTAGTATAATTCCACGGGCTCTGGTTTTGTTCCTTGGGGCCTCCTTTTGTTCTTCGCGATCTGGTTTTGTTCCTCGGGATCTGGTTTTGTTCCTCGGGCTCTGGTTTCTTTCCTCGGGAGCTCGTTTTGTTCCTCGAGCTGTGGTTTTGCTCCTCTAGCTCTGGTTTTCTTCCTCGGGCTCTGGTTTTCTTCCTCGAGGGCTAGTTTTCTTCCTCGGGCTCTGGTTTTTTTCCTCAGGCCCTCCTTTTGTTCTTCGGGATCTGGTTTTGTTCCTCGGGCTCTGGTTTTCTTCCTCGGGCTCTGGTTTCTTTCCTCAGGAGCTCCTATTGTTCCTCGAGCTGTGGTTTTTCTCCTCTAGCTCTCGTTGTCTTCCTCGGGCTCTGGTTTTCTTCCACGAGGGCTAGTTTCGTTCCTCGGGGTCTCGTTTTCTTCCTCGGACCCTCCTTTTGTTCTTCGGGACCTGCTTTTGTTCCTTGGGCTCTGGTTTCTTTCCTCGGGCTCTGGTTTTGTTCCTCGAGCTGTGGTTTTGCTCCTCTAGCTCTGGTTGTCTTCCTCGGGCTCTGGTTTTCTTCCTCGAGGGCTGGTTTTGTTGCCCGGGCTCTGGTTTTGTTCTTCCAGCTCTGCTTTAGCTCCTCGGGCTCTGGTTTGGGTCCATGGGTCTCGTTTTGTTCCTCGGGCCCACCATTTCTTCCTCGGTCTCTGGTTTTGTTCCTCGGGTTCTGGTTTTCTTCCTCGGGCTCTGGTTTAATTTCTCGGGTTCTGGTTTTGTTCCTCAAGCTCTGTTTTAGTTCCATTGGCTCTGGTTTTGTTCCTCAGGCTCTGGTTTTTTTCCTCGGGCTCTGGTGTTGTTCCTTGGACTCTAGTATAATTCCACGGGCTCTGGTTTTGTTCCTTGGGGCCTCCTTTTGTTCTTCGCGATCTGGTTTTCTTCCTCGGGCTCTGGTTTTGTTCCTCGGCCTCTTTTTTTGTTCCTCTGCCCCTGCTTTTTTTTCTCGGCCTCTGGTTTTGTTCCCCGGGCTCTGGTTTAGTTCCACGGGCTCTGCTTTTGTTCCTCAGGCTCTGGTTTTTTTCCTCGGGCTCTGGTATTGTTCCTCGGACTCTAGTATAATTCCACGGGCTCTGGTTTTGTTCCTTGGGGCCTCCTTTTGTTCTTCGTGATCTGGTTTTGTTCCTCGGGATCTGGTTTTTTTCCTCGGGCTCTGGTTTCTTTCCTCGGGAGCTCGTTTTGTTCCTCGAGCTGTGGTTTTGCTCCTCTAGCTCTCGCTGTCTTCCTCGGGCTCTGGTTTTCTTCCTCGAGGGCTAGTTTTCTTCCTCGGGCTCTGGTTTTTTTCCTCAGGCCCTCCTTTTGTTCTTCGGGATCTGGTTTTGTTCCTCGGGCTCTGGTTTTCTTCCTCGGGCTCTGGTTTCTTTCCTCGGGAGCTCCTTTTGTTCCTCGAGCTGTGGTTTTTCTCCTCTAGCTCTGGTTGTCTTCCTCGGGCTCTGGTTTTCTTCCACGAGGGCTAGTTTCGTTCCTCGGGGTCTCGTTTTATTCCTCGGACCCTCCTTTTGTTCTTCGGGACCTGCTTTTGTTCCTCGGGCTCTGGTTTTGTTCCTCGAGCTGTGGTTTTGCTCCTCTAGCTCTGGTTGTCTTCCTCGGGCTCTGGTTTTCTTCCTCGAGGGCTGGTTTTGTTCCCCGGGCTCTGGTTTTGTTCTTCCAGCTCTGCTTTAGCTCCTCGGGCTCTGGTTTGGGTCCATGGGTCTCGTTTTGTTCCTCGGGCCCACCATTTCTTCCTCGGTCTCTGGTTTTGTTCCTCGGGTTCTGGTTTTCTTCCTCGGGCTCTGGTTTAATTTCTCGGGTTCTGGTTTTGTTCCTCAAGCTCTGTTTTAGTTCCATTGGCTCTGGTTTTGTTCCTCAGGCTGTGGTTTTTTTCCTCGGGCTCTGGTGTTGTTCCTTGGACTCTAGTATAATTCCACGGGCTCTGGTTTTGTTCCTTGGGGCCTCCTTTTGTTCTTCGCGATCTGGTTTTGTTCCTCGGGATCTGGTTTTGTTCCTCGGGCTCTGGTTTCTTTCCTCGGGCTCTGGTTTTGTTCCTCGAGCTGTGGTTTTCCTCCTCTAGCTCTGGTTGTCTTCCTCGGGCTCTGGTTTTCTTCCTCGGGCTCTGCTTTTCTTCCTCGAGGGCTAGTTTTGTTCCTCGGGGTCTCGTTTTATTCCACGGGCCCTCCTTTTGTTCTTCGCAATCTGGTTTTGTTCCTCGGGCTCTGGTTTCCTTCCTCGGGCTCTGGTTTTGCTCCTCTAGCTCTGCTTGTCTTCCTCGGGCTCTGGTTTTCTTCCTCGAGGGCTGGTTTTGTTGCCCGGGCTCTGGTTTTGTTCTTCCAGCTGTGCTTTAGCTCCTCGGGCTCTGGTTTGGGTCCACGGGTCTCGTTTTGTTCCTCGGGCCCACCATTTGTTCCTCCGTCTCTGGTTCTGTTCCTCGGGTTCTGGTGTTCTTCCTCGGGCTCTGGTTTAATTTCTCGGGTTCTGGTTTTGTTCCTCGAGCTCTGGTTTAGTTCCATTGGCTCTGGTTTTGTTCCTCAGGCTCTGGTTTTTTTCCTCGGGCTCTGGTTTTGTTCCTCGGACTCTAGTATAATTCCACGGGCTCTGGTTTTGTTCCTTGGGGCCTCCTTTTGTTCTTCGTGATCTGGTTTTGTTCCTCGGGATCTGGTTATTTCCTCGGGCTCTGGTTTCTTTCCTCGGGAGCTCGTTTTGTTCCTCGAGCTGTGGTTTTGCTCCTCTAGCTCTCGTTGTCTTCCTCGGGCTCTGGTTTTCTTCCTCGAGGTCTAGTTTTCTTCCTCGGGCTCTGTTTTTTTTCCTCAGGCCCTCCTTTTGTTCTTCGGGACCTGTTTTTGTTCCTCGGGCTCTGGTTTTCTTCCTCGGGCTCTGGTTTCTTTCCTCGGGAGCTCCTTTTGTTCCTCGATCTGTGGTTTTTCTCCTCTAGCTCTCGTTGTCTTCCTTGGGCTCTGGTTTTCTTCCACGAGGGCTATTTTCGTTCCTCGGGGTCCAGTTTTATTCCTCAGACCCTCCTTTTGTTCTTCGGGACCTGCTTTTGTTCCTTGGGCTCTGGTTTCTTTCCTCGGGCTCTGGTTTTGTTCCTCGAGCTGTGGTTTTGCTCCTCTAGCTCTGGTTGTCTTCCTCGGGCTCTGGTTTTGTTCCTCGGGTTCTGGTTTTCTTCCTCGGGCTCTGGTTTAATTTCTCGGGTTCTGGTTTTGTTCCTCAAGCTCTGTTTTAGTTCCATTGGCTCTGGTTTTGTTCCTCAGGCTCTGGTTTTTTTCCTCGGGCTCTGGTTTTGTTCCTTGGACTCTAGTATAATGCCACGGGCTCTGGTTTTGTTCCTTGGGGCCTCCTTTTGTTCTTCGCGATCTGGTTTTGTTCCTCGGGATCTGGTTTTGTTCCTCGGGCTCTGGTTTCTTTCCTCGGGCTCTGGTTTTGTTCCTCGAGCTGTGGTTTTGCTCCTCTAGCTCTGGTTGTCTTCCTCGGGCTCTGGTTTTCTTCCTCGAGGGCTAGTTTTGTTCCTCGGGCTCTGGTTTTTTCCCTCAGGCCCTCCTTTTGTTCTTCGGGATCTGGTTTTGTTCCTCGGGCTCTGGTTTTCTTCCTCGGGCTCTGGTTTCTTTCCTTGGGTGCTCCTTTTGTTCCTCGAGCTGTGGTTTTGCTCCTCTAGCTCTCGTTGTCTTCCTCGGGCTCTGGTTTTCTTCCTCGAGGGCTAGTTTCGTTCCTCGGGGTCTCGTTTTATTCCTCGGACCCTCCTTTTGTTCTTCGGGACCTGCTTTTGTTCCTTGGGCTCTGGTTTCTTTCCTCGGGCTCTGGTTTTGTTCCTCGAGCTGTGGTTTTGCTCCCCTAGCTCTGGTTGTCTTCCTCGGGCTCTGGTTTTCTTCCTCGAGGGCTGGTTTTGTTGCCCGGGCTCTGGTTTTGTTCTTCCAGCTCTGCTTTAGCTCCTCGTCTCTGGTTTGGGTCCATGGGTCTCGTTTTGTTCCTCGGGCCCACCATTTCTTCCTCGGTCTCTGGTTTTGTTCCTCGGGTTCTGGTTTTCTTCCTCGGGCTCTGGTTTAATTTCTCGGGTTCTGGTTTTGTTCCTCGAGCTCTGGTTTAGTTCCATTGGCTCTGGTTTTGTTCCTCAGGCTCTGGTTTTTTTCCTCGGGCTCTGGTTTTGTTCCTCGGACTCTAGTATAATTCCACGGGCTCTGGTTTTGTTCCTTGGGGCCTCCTTTTGTTCTTCGCGATCTGGTTTTGTTCCTCGGGATCTGGTTTTGTTCCTCGAGCTCTGGTTTCTTTCTTCGGGAGCTCGTTTTGTTCCTCGAGCTGTGGTTTTGCTCCTCTAGCTCTCGTTGTCTTCCTCGGGCTCTGGTTGTCTTCCTCGGGCTCTGGTTTTCTTCCACGAGGGCTAGTTTCGTTCCTCGGGGTCTCGTTTTATTCCTCGGACCCTCCTTTTGTTCTTCGGGACCTGCTTTTGTTCCTCGGGCTCTGGTTTTGTTCCTCGAGCTGTGGTTTTGCTCCTCTAGCTCTGGTTGTCTTCCTCGGGCTCTGGTTTTCTTCCTCGAGGGCTGGTTTTGTTCCCCGGGCTCTGGTTTTGTTCTTCCAGCTCTGCTTTAGCTCCTCGGGCTCTGGTTTGGGTCCATGGGTCTCGTTTTGTTCCTCGGGCCCACCATTTCTTCCTCGGTCTCTGGTTTTGTTCCTCGGGTTCTGGTTTTCTTCCTCGGGCTCTGGTTTAATTTCTCGGGTTCTGGTTTTGTTCCTCAAGCTCTGTTTTAGTTCCATTGGCTCTGGTTTTGTTCCTCAGGCTGTGGTTTTTTTCCTCGGGCTCTGGTGTTGTTCCTTGGACTCTAGTATAATTCCACGGGCTCTGGTTTTGTTCCTTGGGGCCTCCTTTTGTTCTTCGCGATCTGGTTTTGTTCCTCGGGATCTGGTTTTGTTCCTCGGGCTCTGGTTTCTTTCCTCGGGCTCTGGTTTTGTTCCTCGAGCTGTGGTTTTCCTCCTCTAGCTCTGGTTGTCTTCCTCGGGCTCTGGTTTTCTTCCTCGGGCTCTGCTTTTCTTCCTCGAGGGCTAGTTTTGTTCCTCGGGGTCTCGTTTTATTCCACGGGCCCTCCTTTTGTTCTTCGCAATCTGGTTTTGTTCCTCGGGCTCTGGTTTCCTTCCTCGGGCTCTGGTTTTGCTCCTCTAGCTCTGCTTGTCTTCCTCGGGCTCTGGTTTTCTTCCTCGAGGGCTGGTTTTGTTCCCCGGGCTCTGGTTTTGTTCTTCCAGCTGTGCTTTAGCTCCTCGGGCTCTGGTTTGGGTCCATGGGTCTCGTTTTGTTCCTCGGGCCCACCATTTGTTCCTCCGTCTCTGGTTCTGTTCCTCGGGTTCTGGTGTTCTTCCTCGGGCTCTGGTTTAATTTCTCGGGTTCTGGTTTTGTTCCTCGAGCTCTGGTTTAGTTCCATTGGCTCTGGTTTTGTTCCTCAGGCTCTGGTTTTTTTCCTCGGGCTCTGGTTTTGTTCCTCGGACTCTAGTATAATTCCACGGGCTCTGGTTTTGTTCCTTGGGGCCTCCTTTTGTTCTTCGTGATCTGGTTTTGTTCCTCGGGATCTGGTTATTTCCTCGGGCTCTGGTTTCTTTCCTCGGGAGCTCGTTTTGTTCCTCGAGCTGTGGTTTTGCTCCTCTAGCTCTCGTTGTCTTCCTCGGGCTCTGGTTTTCTTCCTCGAGGGCTAGTTTTCTTCCTCGGGCTCTGTTTTTTTTCCTCAGGCCCTCCTTTTGTTCTTCGGGACCTGTTTTTGTTCCTCGGGCTCTGGTTTTCTTCCTCGGGCTCTGGTTTCTTTCCTCGGGAGCTCCTTTTGTTCCTCGATCTGTGGTTTTTCTCCTCTAGCTCTCGTTGTCTTCCTTGGGCTCTGGTTTTCTTCCACGAGGGCTATTTTCGTTCCTCGGGGTCCAGTTTTATTCCTCAGACCCTCCTTTTGTTCTTCGGGACCTGCTTTTGTTCCTTGGGCTCTGGTTTCTTTCCTCGGGCTCTGGTTTTGTTCCTCGAGCTGTGGTTTTGCTCCTCTAGCTCTGGTTGTCTTCCTCGGGCTCTGGTTTTGTTCCTCGGGTTCTGGTTTTCTTCCTCGGGCTCTGGTTTAATTTCTCGGGTTCTGGTTTTGTTCCTCAAGCTCTGTTTTAGTTCCATTGGCTCTGGTTTTGTTCCTCAGGCTCTGGTTTTTTTCCTCGGGCTCTGGTGTTGTTCCTTGGACTCTAGTATAATGCCACGGGCTCTGGTTTTGTTCCTTGGGGCCTCCTTTTGTTCTTCGCGATCTGGTTTTGTTCCTCGGGATCTGGTTTTGTTCCTCGGGCTCTGGTTTCTTTCCTCGGGCTCTGGTTTTGTTCCTCGAGCTGTGGTTTTGCTCCTCTAGCTCTGGTTGTCTTCCTCGGGCTCTGGTTTTCTTCCTCGAGGGCTAGTTTTGTTCCTCGGGCTCTGGTTTTTTCCCTCAGGCCCTCCTTTTGTTCTTCGGGATCTGGTTTTGTTCCTCGGGCTCTGGTTTTCTTCCTCGGGCTCTGGTTTCTTTCCTTGGGTGCTCCTTTTGTTCCTCGAGCTGTGGTTTTGCTCCTCTAGCTCTCGTTGTCTTCCTCGGGCTCTGGTTTTCTTCCTCGAGGGCTAGTTTCGTTCCTCGGGGTCTCGTTTTATTCCTCGGACCCTCCTTTTGTTCTTCGGGACCTGCTTTTGTTCCTTGGGCTCTGGTTTCTTTCCTCGGGCTCTGGTTTTGTTCCTCGAGCTGTGGTTTTGCTCCCCTAGCTCTGGTTGTCTTCCTCGGGCTCTGGTTTTCTTCCTCGAGGGCTGGTTTTGTTGCCCGGGCTCTGGTTTTGTTCTTCCAGCTCTGCTTTAGCTCCTCGTCTCTGGTTTGGGTCCATGGGTCTCGTTTTGTTCCTCGGGCCCACCATTTCTTCCTCGGTCTCTGGTTTTGTTCCTCGGGTTCTGGTTTTCTTCCTCGGGCTCTGGTTTAATTTCTCGGGTTCTGGTTTTGTTCCTCGAGCTCTGTTTTAGTTCCATTGGCTCTGGTTTTGTTCCTCAGGCTCTGGTTTTTTTCCTCGGGCTCTGGTTTTGTTCCTCGGACTCTAGTATAATTCCACGGGCTCTGGTTTTGTTCCTTGGGGCCTCCTTTTGTTCTTCGCGATCTGGTTTTGTTCCTCGGGATCTGGTTTTGTTCCTCGGGCTCTGGTTTCTTTCTTCGGGAGCTCGTTTTGTTCCTCGAGCTGTGGTTTTGCTCCTCTAGCTCTCGTTGTCTTCCTCGGGCTCTGGTTTTCTTCCTCGGGCTCTGCTTTTCTTCCTCGAGGGCTGGTTTTGTTCCCCGGGCTCTGGTTTTGTTCTTCCAGCTCTGCTTTAGCTCCTCGGGCTCTGGTTTGGGTCCACGGGTGTCGTTTTGTTCCTCAGGCCCACCATTTCTTCCTCGGTCTCTGGTTTTGTTCCTCGGGCTCTGGTTTTCTTCCTCGGGCTCTGGTATTGTTCCTCGGCCTCTTTTTTTGTTCCTCTGCCCCTGCTTTTTTTTCTCGGCCTCTGGTTTTGTTCCCCGGGCTCTGGTTTAGTTCCACGGGCTCTGCTTTTGTTCCTCAGGCTCTGGTTTTTTTCTTCGGGCTCTGGTGTTGTTCCTCGGACTCTAGTATAATTCCACGGGCTCTGGTTTTGTTCCTTGGGGCCTCCTTTTGTTCTTCGCGATCTGGTTTTTTTCCTCGGGATCTGGTTTTGTTCCTCGGGCTCTGGTTTCTTTCCTCGGGAGCTGGTTTTGTTCCTCGAGCTGTGGTTTTGCTCCTCTAGCTCTCGTTGTCTTCCTCGGGCTCTGGTTTACTTCCTCGGGCTCTGCTTTTCTTCCTCGAGGGCTAGTTTTGTTCCTCGGGCTCTGGTTTTTTTCCTCAGGCCCTCCTTTTGTTCTTCGGGATCTGGTTTTGTTCCTCGGGCTCTGGTTTTCTTCCTCGGGCTCTGGTTTCTTTCCTCGGGAGCTCCTTTTGTTCCTCGAGCTGTGGTTTTGCTCCTCTAGCTCTGGTTGTCTTCCTCGGGCTCTGGTTTTCTTCCTCGAGGGCTGGTTTTGTTGCCCGGGCTCTGGTTTTGTTCTTCCAGCTCTGCTTTAGCTCCTCGGGCTCTGGTTTGTGTCCATGGGTCTCGTTTTGTTCCTCGGGCCCACCATTTCTTCCTCGGTCTCTGGTTTTGTTCCTCGGGTTCTGGTTTTCTTCCTCGGGCTCTGGTTTAATTTCTCGGGTTCTGGTTTTGTTCCTCAAGCTCTGTTTTAGTTCCATTGGCTCTGGTTTTGTTCCTCAGGCTCTGGTTTTTTTCCTCGGGCTCTGGTGTTGTTCCTTGGACTCTAGTATAATTCCACGGGCTCTGGTTTTGTTCCTTGGGGCCTCCTTTTGTTCTTCGCGATCTGGTTTTGTTCCTCGGGATCTGGTTTTCTTCCTCGGGCTCTGGTTTCTTTCCTCGGGCTCTGGTTTTGTTCCTCGAGCTGTGGTTTTGCTCCTCTAGCTCTCGTTGCCTTCCTCGGGCTCTGGTTTTCTTCCTCGGGCTCTGCTTTTCTTCCTCGAGGGCTAGTTTTGTTCCTCGGGGTCTTGTTTTATTCCACGGGCCCTCCTTTTGTTCTTCGCAATCTGGTTTTGTTCCTCGGGCTCTGGTTTCGTTCCTCGGGCTCTGGTTTTGCTCCTCTAGCTCTGCTTGTCTTCCTCGAGCTGTGGTTTTGCTTCTCTAGCTCTCGTTGTCTTCCTCGGGCTCTGGTTTTCTTCCTCGAGGGCTGGTTTTGTTCCCCGGGCTCTGGTTTTGTTCTTCCAGCTCTGCTTTAGCTCCTCGGGCTCTGGTTTGGGTCCACGGGTCTCGTTTTGTTCCTCGGGCCCACCATTTTTTCCTCCGTCTCTGGTTCTGTTCCTCGGGTTCTGGTGTTCTTCCTCGGGCTCTGGTTTAATTTCTCGGGTTCTGGTTTTGTTCCTCGAGCTCTGGTTTAGTTCCATTGGCTCTGGTTTTGTTCCTCAGGCTCTGGTTTTTTTCCTCGGGCTCTGGTTTTGTTCCTCGGACTCTAGTATAATTCCACGGGCTCTGGTTTTGTTCCTTGGGGCCTCCTTTTGTTCTTCGCGATCTGGTTTTGTTCCTCGGGATCTGGTTTTTTTCCTCGGGCTCTGGTTTCTTTCCTCGGGCTCTGGTTTTGTTCCTCGAGCTGTGGTTTTGCTCCTCTAGCTCTGGTTGTCTTCCTTGGTCTCTGGTTTTCTTCCTCGGGCTCTGGTTTTCTTCCTCGAGGGCTGGTTTTGTTGCCCGGGCTCTGGTTTTGTTCTTCCAGCTCTGCTTTAGCTCCTCGTCTCTGGTTTGGGTCCATGGGTCTCGTTTTGTTCCTCGGGCCCACCATTTCTTCCTCGGTCTCTGGTTTTGTTCCTCGGGTTCTGGCGTTCTTCCTCGGGCTCTGGTTTAATTTCTCGGGTTCTGGTTTTGTTCCTCGAGCTCTGTTTTAGTTCCATTGGCTCTGGTTTTGTTCCTCAGGCTCTGGTTTTTTTCCTCGGGCTCTGGTTTTGTTCCTCGGACTCTAGTATAATTCCACGGGCTCTGGTTTTTTTCCTTGGGGCCTCCTTTTGTTCTTCGCGATCTGGTTTTGTTCCTCGGGATCTGGTTTTGTTCCTCGGGCTCTGGTTTCTTTCTTCGGGAGCTCGTTTTGTTCCTCGAGCTGTGGTTTTGCTCCTCTAGCTCTGGTTGTATTCCTCGGGCTCTGCTTTTCTTCCTCGGGCTCTGCTTTTCTTCCTCGAGGGCTAGTTTTGCTCCTCGGACTCTGGTTTTATTCCTCGGGCCCTCCTTTTGTTCTTCGGGATCTGGTTTTGTTCCTCGGGCTCTGGTTTTCTTCCTCGGGCTCTGGTTTCTTTCCTCTGGCTCTGGTTTTCTTCCTCGGGCTCTTGTTTTCTTCCTCGAGGGCTGGTTTTGTTCCCTGGGCTCTGGTTTTGTTCTTCCAGCTCTGCTTTAGCTCCTCGGGCTCTGGTTTGGGTCCACGCGTCTCGTTTTGTTCCTCAGGCCCACCATTTCTTCCTCGGTCTCTGGTTTTGTTCCTCGGGCTCTGGTTTTCTTCCTCGGGCTCTGGTATTGTTCCTCGGCCTCTTTTTTTGTTCCTCTGCTCCTGCTTTTTTTTCTCGGCCTCTGGTTTTGTTCCCCGGGCTCTGGTTTAGTTCCACGGGCTCTGCTTTTGTTCCTCAGGCTCTGGTTTTTTTCCTCGGGCTCTGGTATTGTTCCTCGGACTCTAGTATAATTCCACGGGCTCTGGTTTTGTTCCTTGGGGCCTCCTTTTGTTCTTCGCGATCTGGTTTTGTTCCTCGGGATCTGGTTTTGTTCCTCGGGCTCTGGTTTCTTTCCTCGGGAGCTCGTTTTGTTCCTCGAGCTGTGGTTTTGCTCCTCTAGCTCTGGTTGTCTTCCTCGGGCTCTGGTTTTCTTCCTCGAGGGCTAGTTTTCTTCCTCGGGCTCTGGTTTTTTTCCTCAGGCCCTCCTTTTGTTCTTCGGGATCTGGTTTTGTTCCTCGGGCTCTGGTTTTCTTCCTCGGGCTCTGGTTTCTTTCCTCAGGAGCTCCTATTGTTCCTCGAGCTGTGGTTTTTCTCCTCTAGCTCTCGTTGTCTTCCTCGGGCTCTGGTTTTCTTCCACGAGGGCTAGTTTCGTTCCTCGGGGTCTCGTTTTCTTCCTCGGACCCTCCTTTTGTTCTTCGGGACCTGCTTTTGTTCCTTGGGCTCTGGTTTCTTTCCTCGGGCTCTGGTTTTGTTCCTCGAGCTGTGGTTTTGCTCCTCTAGCTCTGGTTGTCTTCCTCGGGCTCTGGTTTTCTTCCTCGAGGGCTGGTTTTGTTGCCCGGGCTCTGGTTTTGTTCTTCCAGCTCTGCTTTAGCTCCTCGGGCTCTGGTTTGGGTCCATGGGTCTCGTTTTGTTCCTCGGGCCCACCATTTCTTCCTCGGTCTCTGGTTTTGTTCCTCGGGTTCTGGTTTTCTTCCTCGGGCTCTGGTTTAATTTCTCGGGTTCTGGTTTTGTTCCTCAAGCTCTGTTTTAGTTCCATTGGCTCTGGTTTTGTTCCTCAGGCTCTGGTTTTTTTCCTCGGGCTCTGGTGTTGTTCCTTGGACTCTAGTATAATTCCACGGGCTCTGGTTTTGTTCCTTGGGGCCTCCTTTTGTTCTTCGCGATCTGGTTTTCTTCCTCGGGCTCTGGTTTTGTTCCTCGGCCTCTTTTTTTGTTCCTCTGCCCCTGCTTTTTTTTCTCGGCCTCTGGTTTTGTTCCCCGGGCTCTGGTTTAGTTCCACGGGCTCTGCTTTTGTTCCTCAGGCTCTGGTTTTTTTCCTCGGGCTCTGGTATTGTTCCTCGGACTCTAGTATAATTCCACGGGCTCTGGTTTTGTTCCTTGGGGCCTCCTTTTGTTCTTCGTGATCTGGTTTTGTTCCTCGGGATCTGGTTTTTTTCCTCGGGCTCTGGTTTCTTTCCTCGGGAGCTCGTTTTGTTCCTCGAGCTGTGGTTTTGCTCCTCTAGCTCTCGCTGTCTTCCTCGGGCTCTGGTTTTCTTCCTCGAGGGCTAGTTTTCTTCCTCGGGCTCTGGTTTTTTTCCTCAGGCCCTCCTTTTGTTCTTCGGGATCTGGTTTTGTTCCTCGGGCTCTGGTTTTCTTCCTCGGGCTCTGGTTTCTTTCCTCGGGAGCTCCTTTTGTTCCTCGAGCTGTGGTTTTTCTCCTCTAGCTCTGGTTGTCTTCCTCGGGCTCTGGTTTTCTTCCACGAGGGCTAGTTTCGTTCCTCGGGGTCTCGTTTTATTCCTCGGACCCTCCTTTTGTTCTTCGGGACCTGCTTTTGTTCCTCGGGCTCTGGTTTTGTTCCTCGAGCTGTGGTTTTGCTCCTCTAGCTCTGGTTGTCTTCCTCGGGCTCTGGTTTTCTTCCTCGAGGGCTGGTTTTGTTCCCCGGGCTCTGGTTTTGTTCTTCCAGCTCTGCTTTAGCTCCTCGGGCTCTGGTTTGGGTCCATGGGTCTCGTTTTGTTCCTCGGGCCCACCATTTCTTCCTCGGTCTCTGGTTTTGTTCCTCGGGTTCTGGTTTTCTTCCTCGGGCTCTGGTTTAATTTCTCGGGTTCTGGTTTTGTTCCTCAAGCTCTGTTTTAGTTCCATTGGCTCTGGTTTTGTTCCTCAGGCTCTGGTTTTTTTCCTCGGGCTCTGGTGTTGTTCCTTGGACTCTAGTATAATGCCACGGGCTCTGGTTTTGTTCCTTGGGGCCTCCTTTTGTTCATCGCGATCTGGTTTTGTTCCTCGGGATCTGGTTTTGTTCCTCGGGCTCTGGTTTCTTTCCTCGGGCTCTGGTTTTGTTCCTCGAGCTGTGGTTTTGCTCCTCTAGCTCTGGTTGTCTTCCTCGGGCTCTGGTTTTCTTCCTCGAGGGCTAGTTTTGTTCCTCGGGCTCTGGTTTTTTCCCTCAGGCCCTCCTTTTGTTCTTCGGGATCTGGTTTTGTTCCTCGGGCTCTGGTTTTCTTCCTCGGGCTCTGGTTTCTTTCCTCGGGAGCTCCTTTTGTTCCTCGAGCTGTGGTTTTGCTCCTCTAGCTCTCGTTGTCTTCCTCAGGCTCTGGTTTTCTTCCTCGAGGGCTAGTTTCGTTCCTCGGGGTCTCGTTTTATTCCTCGGACCCTCCTTTTGTTCTTCGGGACCTGCTTTTGTTCCTTGGGCTCTGGTTTCTTTCCTCGGGCTCTGGTTTTGTTCCTCGAGCTGTGGTTTTGCTCCTCTAGCTCTGGTTGTCTTCCTTGGGCTCTGGTTTTCTTCCTCGAGGGCTGGTTTTGTTGCCCGGGCTCTGGTTTTGTTCTTCCAGCTCTGCTTTAGCTCCTCGTCTCTGGTTTGGGTCCATGGGTCTCGTTTTGTTCCTCGGGCCCACCATTTCTTCCTCGGTCTCTGGTTTTGTTCCTCGGGTTCTGGTTTTCTTCCTCGGGCTCTGGTTTAATTTCTCGGGTTCTTGTTTTGTTCCTCGAGCTCTGGTTTAGTTCCATTGGCTCTGGTTTTGTTCGTCAGGCTCTGGTTTTTTTCCTCGGGCTCTGGTTTTGTTCCTCGGACTCTAGTATAATTCCACGGGCTCTGGTTTTGTTCCTTGGGGCCTCCTTTTGTTCTTCGCGATCTGGTTTTGTTCCTCGGGATCTGGTTTTGTTCCTCAGGCTCTGGTTTCTTTCTTCGGGAGCTCGTTTTGTTCCTCGAGCTGTGGTTTTGCTCCTCTAGCTCTCGTTGTCTTCCTCGGGCTCTGGTTTTCTTCCTCGGGCTCTGCTTTTCTTCCTCGAGGGCTGGTTTTGTTCCCCGGGCTCTGGTTTTGTTCTTCCAGCTCTGCTTTAGCTCCTCGGGCTCTGGTCTGGGTCCACGGGTGTCGTTTTGTTCCTCAGGCCCACCATTTCTTCCTCGGTCTCTGGTTTTGTTCCTCGGGCTCTGGTTTTCTTCCTCGGGCTCTGGTATTGTTCCTCGGCCTCTTTTTTTGTTCCTCTGCCCCTGCTTTTTTTTCTCGGCCTCTGGTTTTGTTCCCCGGGCTCTGGTTTAGTTCCACGGTCTCTGCTTTTGTTCCTCAGGCTCTGTTTTTTTTCCTCGGGCTCTGGTGTTGTTCCTCGGACTCTAGTATAATTCCACGGGCTCTGGTTTTGTTCCTTGGGGCCTCCTTTTGTTCTTCGCGATCTGGTTTTGTTCCTCGGGATCTGGTTTTGTTCCTCGGGCTCTGGTTTCTTTCTTCGGGAGCTCGTTTTGTTCCTCGAGCTGTGGTTTTGCTCCTCTAGCTCTGGTTGTCTTCCTCGGGCTCTGGTTTTCTTCCTCGGGCTCTGCTTTTCTTCCTCGAGGGCTAGTTTTGTTCCTCGGGGTCTGGTTTTATTCCTCGGGCCCTCCTTTTTTTCTTCAGGATCTGGTTTTGTTCCTCGGGATCTGGTTTTCTTCCTCGGGCTCTGGTTTCTTTCCTCGGGCTCTGGTTTTGTTCCTCGAGCTGTGGTTTTGCTCCTCTAGCTCTGGTTGTCTTCCTCGGGCTCTGGTTTTCTTCCTCGGGCTCTGGTTTTCTTCCTCGAGGGCTGGTTTTGTTCCCCGGGCTCTGGTTTTGTTCTTCCAGCTCTGCTTTAGCTCCTCGTCTCTGGTTTGGGTCCATGGGTCTCGTTTTGTTCCTCGGGCCCACCATTTCTTCCTCGGTCTCTGGTTTTGTTCCTCGGGTTCTGGTGTTCTTCCTCGGGCTCTGGTTTAATTTCTCGGGTTCTGGTTTTGTTCCTCGAGCTCTGGTTTAGTTCCATTGGCTCTGGTTTTGTTCCTCAGGCTCTGGTTTTTTTCCTCGGGCTCTGGTTTTGTTCCTCGGACTCTAGTATAATTCCACGGGCTCTGGTTTTGTTCCTTGGGGCCTCCTTTTGTTCTTCGCGATCTGGTTTTGTTCCTCGGGATCTGGTTTTCTTCCTCGGGCTCTGGTTTCTTTCCTCGGGCTCTGGTTTTGTTCCTCGAGCTGTGGTTTTGCTCCTCTAGCTCTGGTTGTCTTCCTCGGGCTCTGGTATTCTTCCTCGAGGGCTAATTTTGTTCCTCGGGGTCTCGTTTTATTCCTCGGACCCTCCTTTTGTTCTTCGGGACCTGTTTTTGTTCCTTGGGCTCTGGTTTTCTTCCTGGGGCTCTGGTTTTCTTCCTCGAGGGCTGGTTTTGTTCCCCGGGCTCTGGTTTTGTTCTTCCAGCTCTGCTTTAGCTCCTCGGGCTCTGGTTTGGGTCCACGCGTCTCGTTTTGTTCCTCAGGCCCACCATTTCTTCCTCGGTCTCTGGTTTTGTTCCTCGGGCTCTGGTTTTCTTCCTCGGGCTCTGGTATTGTTCCTCGGCCTCTTTTTTTTGTTCCTCTGCCCCTGCTTTTTTTTATCGGCCTCTGGTTTTGTTCCCCGGGCTCTGGTTTAGTTCCACGGGTTCTGCTTTTGTTCCTCAGGCTCTGGTTTTTTTCCTCGGGCTCTGGTGTTGTTCCTCGGACTCTAGTATAATTCCACGGGCTCTGGTTTTGTTCCTTGGGGCCTCCTTTTGTTCTTCGCGATCTGGTTTTGTTCCTCGGGATCTGGTTTTGTTCCTCGGGCTCTGGTTTCTTTCCTCGGGAGCTCGTTTTGTTCCTCGAGCTGTGGTTTTGCTCCTCTAGCTCTCGTTGTCTTCCTCGGGCTCTGGTTTTCTTCCTCGGGCTCTGCTTTTCTTCCTCGAGGGCTAGTTTTGTTCCTCGGGCTCTGGTTTTTTTCCTCAGGCCCTCCTTTTGTTCTTCGGGATCTGGTTTTGTTCCTCGGGCTCTGGTTTTCTTCCTCGGGCTCTGGTTTCTTTCCTCGGGAGCTCGTTTTTTTTCCTCGAGCTGTGGTTTTGCTCCTCTAGCTCTCGTTGTCTTCCTCGGGCTCTGGTTTTCTTCCTCGGGCTCTGCTTTTCTTCCTCGAGGGCTAGTTTTGTTCCTCGGGCTCTGGTTTTTTCCCTCAGGCCCTCCTTTTGTTCTTCGGGATCTGGTTTTGTTCCTCGGGCTCTGGTTTTCTTCCTCGGGCTCTGGTTTCTTTCCTCGGGAGCTCCTTTTGTTCCTCGAGCTGTGGTTTTGCTCCTCTAGCTCTGGTTGTCTTCCTCGGGCTCTGGTTTTCTTCCTCGAGGGCTAGTTTTGTTCCTCGGGGTCTCGTTTTCTTCCTCGGACCCTCCTTTTGTTCTTCGGGACCTGTTTTTGTTCCTTGGGCTCTGGTTGTCTTCCTCGGGCTCTGGTTTTCTTCCTCGAGGGCTGGTTTTGTTCCCCGGACTCTGGTTTCTTTCCTCGGGCTCTGGTTTTGTTCCTCGAGCTGTGGTTTTGCTCCTCTAGCTCTCGTTGCCTTCCTCGGGCTCTGGTTTTCTTCCTCGGGCTCTGCTTTTCTTCCTCGAGGGCTAGTTTTGTTCCTCGGGGTCTCGTTTTATTCCACGGGCCCTCCTTTTGTTCTTCGCAATCTGGTTTTGTTCCTCGGGCTCTGGTTTCGTTCCTCGGGCTCTGGTTTTGCTCCTCTAGCTCTGGTTGTCTTCCTCAAGCTGTGGTTTTGCTTCTCTAGCTCTCGTTGTCTTCCTCGGGCTCTGGTTTTCTTCCTCGAGGGCTGGTTTTGTTCCCCGGGCTCTGGTTTTGTTCTTCCAGCTCTGCTTTAGCTCCTCGGGCTCTGGTTTGGGTCCACGGGTCTCGTTTTGTTCCTCGGGCCCACCATTTGTTCCTCCGTCTCTGGTTCTGTTCCTCGGGTTCTGGTGTTCTTCCTCGGGCTCTGGTTTAATTTCTCGGGTTCTGGTTTTGTTCCTCGAGCTCTGGTTTAGTTCCATTGGCTCTGGTTTTGTTCCTCAGGCTCTGGTTTTTTTCCTCGGGCTCTGGTTTTGTTCCTCGGACTCTAGTATAATTCCACGGGCTCTGGTTTTGTTCCTTGGGGCCTCCTTTTGTTCTTCGGGATCTGGTTTTGTTCCTCGGGATCTGGTTTTCTTCCTCAGGCTCTGGTTTCTTTCCTCGGGCTCTGATTTTGTTCCTCGAGCTGTGGTTTTGCTCCTCTA
Organism: Calonectris borealis; assembly: GCF_964195595.1. NCBI lineage: Eukaryota > Metazoa > Chordata > Aves > Procellariiformes > Procellariidae > Calonectris > Calonectris borealis. Next base: position 1,575,537 of record NW_027441453.1, on the reverse strand, counting down.
GCTCTGGTTGTCTTCCTCGGGCTCTGGTTTTCTTCCTCGAGGGCTAGTTTTGTTCCTCGGGGTCTCGTTTTCTTCCTCGGACCCTCCTTTTGTTCTTCGGGACCTGTTTTTGTTCCTTGGGCTCTGGTTGTCTTCCTCGGGCTCTGGTTGTCTTCCTCGGGCTCTGGTTTTCTTCCTCGAGGGCTGGTTTTGTTGCCCGGGCTCTGGTTTTGTTCTTCCAGCTCTGCTTTAGCTCCTCGGGCTCTGGTTTGGGTCCACGGGTCTCATTTTGTTCCTCGGGCCCACCATTTGTTCCTCCGTCTCTGGTTCTGTTCCTCGGGTTCTGGTGTTCTTCCTCGGGCTCTGGTTTAATTTCTCGGGTTCTGGTTTTGTTCCTCGAGCTCTGGTTTAGTTCCATTGGCTCTGGTTTTGTTCCTCAGGCTCTGGTTTTTTTCCTCGGGCTCTGGTTTTGTTCCTCGGACTCTAGTATAATTCCACGGGCTCTGGTTTTGTTCGTTGGGGCCTCCTTTTGTTCTTCGGGATCTGGTTTTGTTCCTCGGGATCTGGTTTTCTTCCTCAGGCTCTGGTTTCTTTCCTCGGGCTCTGATTTTGTTCCTCGAGCTGTGGTTTTGCTCCTCTAGCTCTGGTTGTCTTCCTCGGGCTCTGGTTTTCTTCCTCGAGGGCTAGTTTTGTTCCTCGGGGTCTCGTTTTCTTCCTCGGACCCTCCTTTTGTTCTTCGGGACCTGTTTTTGTTCCTTGGGCTCTGGTTGTCTTCCTCGGGCTCTGGTGGTCTTCCTCGGGCTCTGGTTTTCTTCCTCGAGGGCTGGTTTTGTTCCCCGGGCTCTGGTTTTGTTCTTCCAGCTCTGCTTTAGCTCCTCGGGCTCTGGTTTGGGTCCATGGGTCTCGTTTTGTTCCTCGGGCCCACCATTTTTTCCTCGGTCTCTGGTTTTGTTCCTCGGGTTCTGGTTTTCTTCCTCGGGCTCTGGTTTAATTTCTCGGGTTCTGGTTTTGTTCCTCAAGCTCTGATTTAGTTCCATTGGCTCTGATTTTGTTCCTCAGGCTCTGGTTTTTTTCCTCGGGCTCTGGTGTTATTCCTTGGACTCTAGTATAATTCCACGGGCTCTGGTTTTGTTCCTTGGGGCCACCTTTTGTTCTTCGCGATCTGGTTTTGTTCTTCGGGATCTGGTTTTGTTCCTCGGGCTCTGGTTTCTTTCCTCGGGAGCTCGTTTTGTTCCTCGAGCTGTGGTTTTGCTCCTCTAGCTCTGGTTGTCTTCCTCGGACTCTGGTTTTCTTCCTCGGACTCTGCTTTTCTTCCTCGAGGGCTAGTTTTGTTCTTCGGGATCTGGTTTTGTTCCTCGGGCTCTGGTTTTGTTCCTCGGGCTCTGGTTTCTTTCCTCGGGCTCTGGTTTTGTTCCTCGAGCTGTGGTTTTGCTCCTCTAGCTCTGGTTGCTTCCTCGGGCTCTGGTTTTCTTCCTCGAGGGCTAGTTTTGTTCCTCGGGGTCTCGTTTTCTTCCTCGGACCCTCCTTTTATTCTTCGGGACCTGTTTTTGTTCCTTGGGCTCTGGTTGTCTTCCTCGGGCTCTGGTTTTCTTCCTCGCGCTCTGGTTTTCTTCCTCGAGGGCTGGTTTTGTTCCCCGGGCTCTGGTTTAGTTACATTCGCTCTGGTTTTGTTCCTCAGGCTCTGTTTTTTTTCCTCTGGCTCTGGTTTTGTTCCTCAGACGCTAGTATAATTCCACGGGCTCTGGTTTTGTTCCTTGGGGCCTCCTTTTGTTCTTCGCGATCTGGTTTTGTTCCTCGGGCTCTGGTTTTGTTCCTCGGGCTCTGGTTTCTTTCCTCGGGAGCTCGTTTTGTTCCTCGAGCTGTGGTTTTGCTCCTCTAGCTCTGGTTGTCTTCCTCGGGCTCTGGTTTTCTTCCTCGAGGGCTAGTTTTGTTCCTCGGGGTCTCGTTTTATTCCTCCACCCTCCTTTTGTTCCTCGGGACCTGTTTTTGTTCCTTGGGCTCTGGTTTCTTTCCTCGGGCTCTGGTTTTGTTCCTCGAGCTGTGGTTTTGCTCCTCTAGCTCTCGTTGTCTTCCTCGGGCTCTGGTTTTCTTCCTCGGGCTCTGGTTTTCGTCCTCGAGGGCTGGTTTTGTTCCCCGGGCTCTGGTTTTGTTCTTCCAGCTCTGCTTTAGCTCCTCGGGCTCTGGTTTGGGTCCATGGGTCTCGTTTTGTTCCTCGGGCCCACCATTTCTTCCTCGGTCTCTGGTTTTGTTCCTCGGGTTCTGGTTTTCTTCCTCGGGCTCTGGTTTAATTTCTCGGATTCTGGTTTTGTTCCTCGAGCTCTGGTTTAGTTCCATTGGCTCTGGTTTTGTTCCTCAGGCTCTGGTTTTTTTCCTCGGGCTCTGGTTTTGTTCCTCGGACTCTAGTATAATTCCACGGGCTCTGGTTTTGTTCCTTGGGGCCTCCTTTTGTTCTTCGCGATCTGGTTTTGTTCCTCGGGATCTGGTTTTGTTCCTCGGGCTCTGGTTTCTTTCTTCGGGAGCTCGTTTTGTTCCTCGAGCTGTGGTTTTGCTCCTCTAGCTCTGGTTGTCTTCCTCGGACTCTGGTTTTCTTCCTCGGGCTCTGCTTTTCTTCCTCGAGGGCTAGTTTTGTTCCTCGGGCTCTGGTTTTGTTCCTTGGGGCCTCCTTTTGTTCTTCGGGATCTGGTTTTGTTCCTCGGGATCTGGTTTTCTTCCTCAGGCTCTGGTTTCTTTCCTCGGGCTCTGATTTTGTTCCTCGAGCTGTGGTTTTGCTCCTCTAGCTCTGGTTGTCTTCCTCGGGCTCTGGTTTTCTTCCTCGAGGGCTAGTTTTGTTCCTCGGGGTCTCGTTTTCTTCCTCGGACCCTCCTTTTGTTCTTCGGGACCTGTTTTTGTTCCTTGGGCTCTGGTTGTCTTCCTCGGGCTCTGGTTGTCTTCCTCGGGCTCTGGTTTTCTTCCTCGAGGGCTGGTTTTGTTGCCCGGGCTCTGGTTTTGTTCTTCCAGCTCTGCTTTAGCTCCTCGGGCTCTGGTTTGGGTCCATGGGTCTCGTTTTGTTCCTCGGGCCCACCATTTCTTCCTCGGTCTCTGGTTTTGTTCCTCGGGTTCTGGTTTTCTTCCTCGGGCTCTGGTTTAATTTCTCGGGTTCTGGTTTTGTTCCTCAAGCTCTGTTTTAGTTCCATTGGCTCTGGTTTTGTTCCTCAGGCTCTGGTTTTTTTCCTCGGGCTCTGGTGTTGTTCCTTGGACTCTAGTATAATTCCACGGGCTCTGGTTTTGTTCCTTGGGGCCTCCTTTTGTTCTTCGCGATCTGGTTTTGTTCCTCGGGATCTGGTTTTCTTCCTCGGGCTCTGGTTTCTTTCCTCGGGCTCTGGTTTTGTTCCTCGAGCTGTGGTTTTGCTCCTCTAGCTCTCGTTGCCTTCCTCGGGCTCTGGTTTTCTTCCTCGGGCTCTGCTTTTCTTCCTCGAGGGCTAGTTTTGTTCCTCGGGGTCTCGTTTTATTCCACGGGCCCTCCTTTTGTTCTTCGCAATCTGGTTTTGTTCCTCGGGCTCTGGTTTCGTTCCTCGGGCTCTGGTTTTGCTCCTCTAGCTCTGGTTGTCTTCCTCAAGCTGTGGTTTTGCTTCTCTAGCTCTCGTTGTCTTCCTCGGGCTCTGGTTTTCTTCCTCGAGGGCTGGTTTTGTTCCCCGGGCTCTGGTTTTGTTCTTCCAGCTCTGCTTTAGCTCCTCGGGCTCTGGTTTGGGTCCATGGGTCTCGTTTTGTTCCTCGGGCCCACCGTTTCTTCCTCGGTCTCTGGTTTTGTTCCTCGGGTTCTGGTTTTCTTCCTCGGGCTCTGGTTTAATTTCTCGGGTTCTGGTTTTGTTCCTCAAGCTCTGATTTAGTTCCATTGGCTCTGATTTTGTTCCTCAGGCTCTGTTTTTTTCCCTCGGGCTCTGGTGTTATTCCTTGGACTCTAGTATAATTCCACGGGCTCTGGTTTTGTTCCTTGGGGCCTCCTTTTGTTGTTCGCGATCTGGTTTTGTTCCTCGGGATCTGGTTTTGTTCCTCGGGCTCTGGTTTCTTTCCTCGGGAGCTCGTTTTGTTCCTCGAGCTGTGGTTTTGCTCCTCTAGCTCTGGTTGTCTTCCTCGGACTCTGGTTTTCTTCCTCGGGCTCTGCTTTTCTTCCTCGAGGGCTAGTTTTGTTCCTCGGGCTCTGGTTTTGTTCCTTGGGGCCTCCTTTTGTTCTTCGGGATCTGGTTTTGTTCCTCGGGATCTGGTTTTCTTCCTCAGGCTCTGGTTTCTTTCCTCGGGCTCTGATTTTGTTCCTCGAGCTGTGGTTTTGCTCCTCTAGCTCTGGTTGTCTTCCTCGGGCTCTGGTTTTCTTCCTCGAGGGCTAGTTTTGTTCCTCGGGGTCTCGTTTTCTTCCTCGGACCCTCCTTTTGTTCTTCCGGACCTGTTTTTGTTCCTTGGGCTCTGGTTGTCTTCCTCGGGCTCTGGTGGTCTTCCTCGTGCTCTGGTTTTCTTCCTCGAGGGCTGGTTTTGTTCCCCGGGCTCTGGTTTTGTTCTTCCAGCTCTGCTTTAGCTCCTCGGGCTCTGGTTTGGGTCCATGGGTCTCGTTTTGTTCCTCGGGCCCACCATTTCTTCCTCGGTCTCTGGTTTTGTTCCTCGGGTTCTGGTTTTCTTCCTCGGGCTCTGGTTTAATTTCTCGGGTTCTGGTTTTGTTCCTCAAGCTCTGTTTTAGTTCCATTGGCTCTGGTTTTGTTCCTCAGGCTCTGGTTTTTTTCCTCGGGCTCTGGTGTTGTTCCTTGGACTCTAGTATAATTCCACGGGCTCTGGTTTTGTTCCTTGGGGCCTCCTTTTGTTCTTCGCGATCTGGTTTTGTTCCTCGGGATCTGGTTTTGTTCCTCGGGCTCTGGTTTCTTTCCTCGGGCTCTGGTTTTGTTCCTCGAGCTGTGGTTTTGCTCCTCTAGCTCTCGTTGCCTTCCTCGGGCTCTGGTTTTCTTCCTCGGGCTCTGCTTTTCTTCCTCGAGGGCTAGTTTTGTTCCTCGGGGTCTCGTTTTATTCCACGGGCCCTCCTTTTGTTCTTCGCAATCTGGTTTTGTTCCTCGGGCTCTGGTTTCGTTCCTCGGGCTCTGGTTTTGCTCCTCTAGCTCTGGTTGTCTTCCTCAAGCTGTGGTTTTGCTTCTCTAGCTCTCGTTGTCTTCCTCGGGCTCTGGTTTTCTTCCTCGAGGGCTGGTTTTGTTCCCCGGGCTCTGGTTTTGTTCTTCCAGCTCTGCTTTAGCTCCTCGGGCTCTGGTTTGGGTCCATGGGTCTCGTTTTGTTCCTCGGGCCCACCATTTATTCCTCGGTCTCTGGTTTTTTCCTCGGGTTCTGGTTTTGTTCCTCAAGCTCTGATTTAGTTCCATTGGCTCTGATTTTGTTCCTCAGGCTCTGTTTTTTTCCCTCGGGCTCTGGTGTTATTCCTTGGATTCTAGTATAATTCCACGGGCTCTGGTTTTGTTCCTTGGGGCCTCCTTTTGTTCTTCGCGATCTGGTTTTGTTCCTCGGGATCTGGTTTTGTACCTCGGGCTCTGGTTTCTTTCCTCGGGAGCTCGTTTTGTTCCTCGAGCTGTGGTTTTGCTCCTCTAGCTCTGGTTGTCTTCCTCGGACTCTGGTTTTCTTCCTCGGGCTCTGCTTTTCTTCCTCGAGGGCTAGTTTTGTTCCTCGGGCTCTGGTTTTGTTCCTTGGGGCCTCCTTTTGTTCTTCGGGATCTGGTTTTGTTCCTCGGGATCTGGTTTTCTTCCTCAGGCTCTGGTTTCTTTCCTCGGGCTCTGATTTTGTTCCTCGAGCTGTGGTTTTGCTCCTCTAGCTCTGGTTGTCTTCCTCGGGCTCTGGTTTTCTTCCTCGAGGGCTAGTTTTGTTCCTCGGGGTCTCGTTTTCTTCCTCGGACCCTCCTTTTGTTCTTCGGGACCTGTTTTTGTTCCTTGGGCTCTGGTTGTCTTCCTCGGGCTCTGGTGGTCTTCCTCGGGCTCTGGTTTTCTTCCTCGAGGGCTGGTTTTGTTCCCCGGGCTCTGGTTTTGTTCTTCCAGCTCTGCTTTAGCTCCTCGGGCTCTGGTTTGGGTCCATGGGTCTCGTTTTGTTCCTCGGGCCCACCATTTCTTCCTCGGTCTCTGGTTTTGTTCCTCGGGTTCTGGTTTTCTTCCTCGGGCTCTGGTTTAATTACTCGGGTTCTGGTTTTGTTCCTCAAGCTCTGTTTTAGTTCCATTGGCTCTGGTTTTGTTCCTCAGGCTCTGGTTTTTTTCCTCGGGCTCTGGTGTTGTTCCTTGGATTCTAGTATAATTCCACGGGCTCTGGTTTTGTTCCTTGGGGCCTCCTTTTGTTCTTCGCGATCTGGTTTTGTTCCTCGGGATCTGGTTTTGTTCCTTGGGCTCTGGTTTCTTTCCTCGGGCTCTGGTTTTGTTCCTCGAGCTGTGGTTTTGCTCCTCTAGCTCTCGTTGCCTTCCTCGGGCTCTGGTTTTCTTCCTCGGGCTCTGCTTTTCTTCCTCGAGGGCTAGTTTTGTTCCTCGGGGTCTCGTTTTATTCCACGGGCCCTCCTTTTGTTCTTCGCAATCTGGTTTTGTTCCTCGGGCTCTGGTTTCGTTCCTCGGGCTCTGGTTTTGCTCCTCTAGCTCTGGTTGTCTTCCTCAAGCTGTGGTTTTGCTTCTCTAGCTCTCGTTGTCTTCCTCGGGCTCTGGTTTTCTTCCTCGAGGGCTGGTTTTGTTCCCCGGGCTCTGGTTTTGTTCTTCCAGCTCTGCTTTAGCTCCTCGGGCTCTGGTTTGGGTCCATGGGTCTCGTTTTGTTCCTCGGGCCCACCATTTGTTCCTCCGTCTCTGGTTCTGTTCCTCGGGTTCTGGTGTTCTTCCTCGGGCTCTGGTTTAATTTCTCGGGTTCTGGTTTTGTTCCTCGAGCTCTGGTTTAGTTCCATTGGCTCTGGTCTTGTTCCTCAGGCTCTGGTTTTTTTCCTCGGGCTCTGGTTTTGTTCCTCGGACTCTAGTATAATTCCACGGGCTCTGGTTTTGTTCCTTGGGGCCTCCTTTTGTTCTTCGGGATCTGGTTTTGTTCCTCGGGATCTGGTTTTGTTCCTTGGGCTCTGGTTTCTTTCCTCGGGCTCTGGTTTTGTTCCTCGAGCTGTGGTTTTGCTCCTCTAGCTCTGGTTGTCTTCCTCGGGCTCTGGTTTTCTTCCTCGAGGGCTAGTTTTGTTCCTCGGGGTCTCGTTTTCTTCCTCGGACCCTCCTTTTGTTCTTCGGGACCTGTTTTTGTTCCTTGGGCTCTTGTTGTCTTCCTCGGGCTCTGGTTGTCCTCCTCGGGCTCTGGTTTTCTTCCTCGAGGGCTGGTTTTGTTCCCCGGGCTCTGGTTTTGTTCTTCCAGCTCTGCTTTAGCTCCTCGGGCTCTGGTTTGGGTCCATGGGTCTCGTTTTGTTCCTCGGGCCCACCATTTCTTCCTCGGTCTCTGGTTTTGTTCCTCGGGTTCTGGTTTTCTTCCTCGGGCTCTGGTTTAATTTCTCGGGTTCTGGTTTTGTTCCTCAAGCTCTGTTTTAGTTCCATTGGCTCTGGTTTTGTTCCTCAGGCTCTGGTTTTTTTCCTCGGGCTCTGGTGTTGTTCCTTGGATTCTAGTATAATTCCACGGGCTCTGGTTTTGTTCCTTGGGGCCTCCTTTTGTTCTTCGCGATCTGGTTTTGTTCCTCGGGATCTGGTTTTGTTCCTTGGGCTCTGGTTTCTTTCCTCGGGCTATGGTTTTGTTCCTCGAGCGGTGGTTTTGCTCCTCTAGCTCTGGTTGTCTTCCTCGGGCTCTGGTTTTCTTCCTCGGGCTCTGCTTTTCTTCCTCGAGGGCTAGTTTTGTTCCTCGGGGTCTCGTTTTATTCCACGGGCCCTCCTTTTGTTCTTCGCTATCTGGTTTTGTTCCTCGGGCTCTGGTTTCGTTCCTCGGGCTCTGGTTTTGCTCCTCTAGCTCTGGTTGTCTTCCTCAAGCTGTGGTTTTGCTTCTCTAGCTCTCGTTGTCTTCCTCGGGCTCTGGTTTTCTTCCTCGAGGGCTGGTTTTGTTCCCCGGGCTCTGGTTTTGTTCTTCCAGCTCTGCTTTAGCTCCTCGGGCTCTGGTTTGGGTCCATGGGTCTCGTTTTGTTCCTCGGGCCCACCATTTGTTCCTCCGTCTCTGGTTCTGTTCCTCGGGTTCTGGTGTTCTTCCTCGGGCTCTGGTTTAATTTCTCGGGTTCTGGTTTTGTTCCTCGAGCTCTGGTTTAGTTCCATTGGCTCTGGTTTTGTTCCTCAGGCTCTGGTTTTTTTCCTCGGGCTCTGGTTTTGTTCCTCGGACTCTAGTATAATTCCACGGGCTCTGGTTTTGTTCCTTGGGGCCTCCTTTTGTTCTTCGGGATCTGGTTTTGTTCCTCGGGATCTGGTTTTCTTCCTCAGGCTCTGGTTTCTTTCCTCGGGCTCTGATTTTGTTCCTCGAGCTGTGGTTTTGCTCCTCTAGCTCTGGTTGTCTTCCTCGGGCTCTGGTTTTCTTCCTCGAGGGCTAGTTTTGTTCCTCGGGGTCTCGTTTTCTTCCTCGGACCCTCCTTTTGTTCTTCGGGACCTGTTTTTGTTCCTTGGGCTCTGGTTGTCTTCCTCGGGCTCTGGTTGTCCTCCTCGGGCTCTGGTTTTCTTCCTCGAGGGCTGGTTTTGTTCCCCGGGCTCTGGTTTTGTTCTTCCAGCTCTGCTTTAGCTCCTCGGGCTCTGGTTTGGGTCCATGGGTCTCGTTTTGTTCCTCGGGCCCACCATTTCTTCCTCGGTCTCTGGTTTTGTTCCTCGGGTTCTGGTTTTCTTCCTCGGGCTCTGGTTTAGTTCCATTGGCTCTGGTTTTTTTCCTCGGGCTCTGGTGTTGTTCCTTGGACTCTAGTATAATTCCACGGGCTCTGGTTTTGTTCCTTGGGGCCTCCTTTTGTTCTTCGCGATCTGGTTTTGTTCCTCGGGATCTGGTTTTGTTCCTCGGGCTCTGGTTTCTTTCCTCGGGCTCTGGTTTTGTTCCTCGAGCTGTGGTTTTGCTCCTCTAGCTCTCGTTGCCTTCCTCGGGCTCTGGTTTTCTTCCTCGGGCTCTGCTTTTCTTCCTCGAGGGCTAGTTTTGTTCCTCGGGGTCTCGTTTTATTCCACGGGCCCTCCTTTTGTTCTTCGCAATCTGGTTTTGTTCCTCGGGCTCTGGTTTCGTTCCTCGGGCTCTGGTTTTGCTCCTCTAGCTCTGGTTGTCTTCCTCAAGCTGTGGTTTTGCTTCTCTAGCTCTCGTTGTCTTCCTCGGGCTCTGGTTTTCTTCCTCGAGGGCTGGTTTTGTTCCCCGGGCTCTGGTTTTGTTCTTCCAGCTCTGCTTTAGCTCCTCGGGCTCTGGTTTGGGTCCACGGGTCTCGTTTTGTTCCTCGGGCCCACCATTTGTTCCTCCGTCTCTGGTTCTGTTCCTCGGGTTCTGGTGTTCTTCCTCGGGCTCTGGTTTAATTTCTCGGGTTCTGGTTTTGTTCCTCGAGCTCTGGTTTAGTTCCATTGGCTCTGGTTTTGTTCCTCAGGCTCTGGTTTTTTTCCTCGGGCTCTGGTTTTGTTCCTCGGACTCTAGTATAATTCCACGGGCTCTGGTTTTGTTCCTTGGGGCCTCCTTTTGTTCTTCGGGATCTGGTTTTGTTCCTCGGGATCTGGTTTTCTTCCTCAGGCTCTGGTTTCTTTCCTCGGGCTCTGATTTTGTTCCTCGAGCTGTGGTTTTGCTCCTCTAGCTCTGGTTGTCTTCCTCGGGCTCTGGTTTTCTTCCTCGAGGGCTAGTTTTGTTCCTCGGGGTCTCGTTTTCTTCCTCGGACCCTCCTTTTGTTCTTCGGGACCTGTTTTTGTTCCTTGGGCTCTGGTTGTCTTCCTCGGGCTCTGGTTGTCCTCCTCGGGCTCTGGTTTTCTTCCTCGAGGGCTGGTTTTGTTCCCCGGGCTCTGGTTTTGTTCTTCCAGCTCTGCTTTAGCTCCTCGGGCTCTGGTTTGGGTCCATGGGTCTCGTTTTGTTCCTCGGGCCCACCATTTCTTCCTCGGTCTCTGGTTTTGTTCCTCGGGTTCTGGTTTTCTTCCTCGGGCTCTAGTTTAATTTCTCGGGTTCTGGTTTTGTTCCTCAAGCTCTGTTTTAGTTCCATTGGCTCTGGTTTTGTTCCTCAGGCTCTGGTTTTTTTCCTCGGGCTCTGGTGTTGTTCCTTGGACTCTAGTATAATTCCACGGGCTCTGGTTTTGTTCCTTGGGGCCTCCTTTTGTTCTTCGCGATCTGGTTTTGTTCCTCGGGATCTGGTTTTGTTCCTCGGGCTCTGGTTTCTTTCCTCGGGCTCTGGTTTTGTTCCTCGAGCTGTGGTTTTGCTCCTCTAGCTCTCGTTGCCTTCCTCGGGCTCTGGTTTTCTTCCTCGGGCTCTGCTTTTCTTCCTCGAGGGCTAGTTTTGTTCCTCGGGGTCTCGTTTTATTCCACGGGCCCTCCTTTTGTTCTTCGCAATCTGGTTTTGTTCCTCGGGCTCTGGTTTCGTTCCTCGGGCTCTGGTTTTGCTCCTCTAGCTCTGGTTGTCTTCCTCAAGCTGTGGTTTTGCTTCTCTAGCTCTCGTTGTCTTCCTCGGGCTCTGGTTTTCTTCCTCGAGGGCTGGTTTTGTTCCCCGGGCTCTGGTTTTGTTCTTCCAGCTCTGCTTTAGCTCCTCGGGCTCTGGTTTGGGTCCACGGGTCTCGTTTTGTTCCTCGGGCCCACCATTTGTTCCTCCGTCTCTGGTTCTGTTCCTCGGGTTCTGGTGTTCTTCCTCGGGCTCTGGTTTAATTTCTCGGGTTCTGGTTTTGTTCCTCAAGCTCTGTTTTAGTTCCATTGGCTCTGGTTTTGTTCCTCAGGCTCTGGTTTTTTTCCTCGGGCTCTGGTTTTGTTCCTCGGACTCTAGTATAATTCCACGGGCTCTGGTTTTGTTCCTTGGGGCCTCCTTTTGTTGTTCGCGATCTGGTTTTGTTCCTCGGGATCTGGTTTTGTTCCTCGGGCTCTGGTTTCTTTCCTCGGGCTCTGGTTTTGTTCCTCGAGCTGTGGTTTTGCTCCTCTAGCTCTGGTTGTCTTCCTCGGGCTCTGGTTTTCTTCCTCGAGGGCTAGTTTTGTTCCTCGGGCTCTGGTTTTTTCCCTCAGGCCCTCCTTTTGTTCTTCGGGATCTGGTTTTGTTCCTCGGGCTCTGGTTTTCTTCCTCGGGCTCTGGTTTCTTTCCTCGGGAGCTCCTTTTGTTCCTCGAGCTGTGGTTTTGCTCCTCTAGCTCTGGTTGTCTTCCTCGGGCTCTGGTTTTCTTCCTCGAGGGCTAGTTTCGTTCCTCGGGGTCTCGTTTTATTCCTCGGACCCTCCTTTTGTTCTTCGGGACCTGCTTTTGTTCCTTGGGCTCTGGTTTCTTTCCTCGGGCTCTGGTTTTGTTCCTCGAGCTGTGGTTTTGCTCCTCTAGCTCTGGTTGTCTTCCTCGGGCTCTGGTTTTCTTCCTCGAGGGCTGGTTTTGTTCCCCGGGCTCTGGTTTTGTTCTTCCAGCTCTGCTTTAGCTCCTCGGGCTCTGGTTTGGGTCCATGGGTCTCGTTTTGTTCCTCGGGCCCACCATTTCTTCCTCGGTCTCTGGTTTTGTTCCTCGGGTTCTGGTTTTCTTCCTCGGGCTCTGGTTTAATTTCTCGGGTTCTGGTTTTGTTCCTCAAGCTCTGATTTAGTTCCATTGGCTCTGATTTTGTTCCTCAGGCTCTGGTTTTTTTCCTCGGGCTCTGGTGTTATTCCTTGGACTCTAGTATAATTCCACGGGCTCTGGTTTTGTTCCTTGGGGCCTCCTTTTGTTCTTCGCGATCTGGTTTTGTTCCTCGGGATCTGGTTTTGTACCTCGGGCTCTGGTTTCTTTCCTCGGGCTCTGATTTTGTTCCTCGAGCTGTGGTTTTGCTCCTCTAGCTCTGGTTGTCTTCCTCGGGCTCTGGTTTTCTTCCTCGAGGGCTAGTTTTGTTCCTCGGGGTCTCGTTTTCTTCCTCGGACCCTCCTTTTGTTCTTCGGGACCTGCTTTTGTTCCTTGGGCTCTGGTTTCTTTCCTCGGGCTCTGGTTTTGTTCCTCGAGCTGTGGTTTTGCTCCTCTAGCTCTGGTTGTCTTCCTCGGGCTCTGGTTTTGTTCCTCGGGTTCTTGTTTTCTTCCTCGGGCTCTGGTTTAATTTCTCGGGTTCTGGTTTTGTTCCTCAAGCTCTGTTTTAGTTCCATTGGCTCTGATTTTGTTCCTCAGGCTCTGGTTTTTTCCCTCGGGCTCTGGTGTTATTCCTTGGACTCTAGTATAATTCCACGGGCTCTGGTTTTGTTCCTTGGGGCCTCCTTTTGTTCTTCGCGATCTGGTTTTGTTCCTCGGGATCTGGTTTTGTTCCTCGGGCTCTGGTTTCTTTCCTCGGGAGCTCGTTTTGTTCCTCGAGCTGTGGTTTTGCTCCTCTAGCTCTGGTTGTCTTCCTCGGACTCTGGTTTTCTTCCTCGGGCTCTGCTTTTCTTCCTCGAGGGTTAGTTTTGTTCCTCAGGCTCTGGTTTTGTTCCTTGGGGCCTCCTTTTGTTCTTCGGGATCTGGTTTTGTTCCTCGGGATCTGGTTTTCTTCCTCAGGCTCTGGTTTCTTTCCTCGGGCTCTGATTTTGTTCCTCGAGCTGTGGTTTTGCTCCTCTAGCTCTGGTTGTCTTCCTCGGGCTCTGGTTTTCTTCCTCGAGGGCTAGTTTTGTTCCTCGGGGTCTCGTTTTCTTCCTCGGACCCTCCTTTTGTTCTTCGGGACCTGTTTTTGTTCCTTGGGCTCTGGTTGTCTTCCTCGGGCTCTGGTTGTCTTCCTCGGGCTCTGGTTTTCTTCCTCGAGGGCTGGTTTTGTTCCCCGGGCTCTGGTTTTGTTCTTCCAGCTCTGCTTTAGCTCCTCGGGCTCTGGTTTGGGTCCATGGGTCTCGTTTTGTTCCTCGGGCCCACCATTTCTTCCTCGGTCTCTGGTTTTGTTCCTCGGGTTCTGGTTTTCTTCCTCGGGCTCTGGTTTAATTTCTCGGGTTCTGGTTTTGTTCCTCAAGCTCTGTTTTAGTTCCATTGGCTCTGGTTTTGTTCCTCAGGCTCTGGTTTTTTTCCTCGGGCTCTGGTGTTGTTCCTTGGATTCTAGTATAATTCCACGGGCTCTGGTTTTGTTCCTTGGGGCCTCCTTTTGTTCTTCGCGATCTGGTTTTGTTCCTCGGGATCTGGTTTTGTTCCTTGGGCTCTGGTTTCTTTCCTCGGGCTCTGGTTTTGTTCCTCGAGCTGTGGTTTTGCTCCTCTAGCTCTCGTTGCCTTCCTCGGGCTCTGGTTTTCTTCCTCGGGCTCTGCTTTTCTTCCTCGAGGGCTAGTTTTGTTCCTCGGGGTCTCGTTTTATTCCACGGGCCCTCCTTTTGTTCTTCGCAATCTGGTTTTGTTCCTCGGGCTCTGGTTTCGTTCCTCGGGCTCTGGTTTTGCTCCTCTAGCTCTGGTTGTCTTCCTCAAGCTGTGGTTTTGCTTCTCTAGCTCTCGTTGTCTTCCTCGGGCTCTGGTTTTCTTCCTCGAGGGCTGGTTTTGTTCCCCGGGCTCTGGTTTTGTTCTTCCAGCTCTGCTTTAGCTCCTCGGGCTCTGGTTTGGGTCCATGGGTCTCGTTTTGTTCCTCGGGCCCACCATTTGTTCCTCCGTCTCTGGTTCTGTTCCTCGGGTTCTGGTGTTCTTCCTCGGGCTCTGGTTTAATTTCTCGGGTTCTGGTTTTGTTCCTCGAGCTCTGGTTTAGTTCCATTGGCTCTGGTCTTGTTCCTCAGGCTCTGGTTTTTTTCCTCGGGCTCTGGTTTTGTTCCTCGGACTCTAGTATAATTCCACGGGCTCTGGTTTTGTTCCTTGGGGCCTCCTTTTGTTCTTCGGGATCTGGTTTTGTTCCTCGGGATCTGGTTTTGTTCCTTGGGCTCTGGTTTCTTTCCTCGGGCTCTGGTTTTGTTCCTCGAGCTGTGGTTTTGCTCCTCTAGCTCTGGTTGTCTTCCTCGGGCTCTGGTTTTCTTCCTCGAGGGCTAGTTTTGTTCCTCGGGGTCTCGTTTTCTTCCTCGGACCCTCCTTTTGTTCTTCGGGACCTGTTTTTGTTCCTTGGGCTCTTGTTGTCTTCCTCGGGCTCTGGTTGTCCTCCTCGGGCTCTGGTTTTCTTCCTCGAGGGCTGGTTTTGTTCCCCGGGCTCTGGTTTTGTTCTTCCAGCTCTGCTTTAGCTCCTCGGGCTCTGGTTTGGGTCCATGGGTCTCGTTTTGTTCCTCGGGCCCACCATTTCTTCCTCGGTCTCTGGTTTTGTTCCTCGGGTTCTGGTTTTCTTCCTCGGGCTCTGGTTTAATTTCTCGGGTTCTGGTTTTGTTCCTCAAGCTCTGTTTTAGTTCCATTGGCTCTGGTTTTGTTCCTCAGGCTCTGGTTTTTTTCCTCGGGCTCTGGTGTTGTTCCTTGGATTCTAGTATAATTCCACGGGCTCTGGTTTTGTTCCTTGGGGCCTCCTTTTGTTCTTCGCGATCTGGTTTTGTTCCTCGGGATCTGGTTTTGTTCCTTGGGCTCTGGTTTCTTTCCTCGGGCTATGGTTTTGTTCCTCGAGCGGTGGTTTTGCTCCTCTAGCTCTGGTTGTCTTCCTCGGGCTCTGGTTTTCTTCCTCGGGCTCTGCTTTTCTTCCTCGAGGGCTAGTTTTGTTCCTCGGGGTCTCGTTTTATTCCACGGGCCCTCCTTTTGTTCTTCGCTATCTGGTTTTGTTCCTCGGGCTCTGGTTTCGTTCCTCGGGCTCTGGTTTTGCTCCTCTAGCTCTGGTTGTCTTCCTCAAGCTGTGGTTTTGCTTCTCTAGCTCTCGTTGTCTTCCTCGGGCTCTGGTTTTCTTCCTCGAGGGCTGGTTTTGTTCCCCGGGCTCTGGTTTTGTTCTTCCAGCTCTGCTTTAGCTCCTCGGGCTCTGGTTTGGGTCCATGGGTCTCGTTTTGTTCCTCGGGCCCACCATTTGTTCCTCCGTCTCTGGTTCTGTTCCTCGGGTTCTGGTGTTCTTCCTCGGGCTCTGGTTTAATTTCTCGGGTTCTGGTTTTGTTCCTCGAGCTCTGGTTTAGTTCCATTGGCTCTGGTTTTGTTCCTCAGGCTCTGGTTTTTTTCCTCGGGCTCTGGTTTTGTTCCTCGGACTCTAGTATAATTCCACGGGCTCTGGTTTTGTTCCTTGGGGCCTCCTTTTGTTCTTCGGGATCTGGTTTTGTTCCTCGGGATCTGGTTTTCTTCCTCAGGCTCTGGTTTCTTTCCTCGGGCTCTGATTTTGTTCCTCGAGCTGTGGTTTTGCTCCTCTAGCTCTGGTTGTCTTCCTCGGGCTCTGGTTTTCTTCCTCGAGGGCTAGTTTTGTTCCTCGGGGTCTCGTTTTCTTCCTCGGACCCTCCTTTTGTTCTTCGGGACCTGTTTTTGTTCCTTGGGCTCTGGTTGTCTTCCTCGGGCTCTGGTTGTCCTCCTCGGGCTCTGGTTTTCTTCCTCGAGGGCTGGTTTTGTTCCCCGGGCTCTGGTTTTGTTCTTCCAGCTCTGCTTTAGCTCCTCGGGCTCTGGTTTGGGTCCATGGGTCTCGTTTTGTTCCTCGGGCCCACCATTTCTTCCTCGGTCTCTGGTTTTGTTCCTCGGGTTCTGGTTTTCTTCCTCGGGCTCTGGTTTAGTTCCATTGGCTCTGGTTTTTTTCCTCGGGCTCTGGTGTTGTTCCTTGGACTCTAGTATAATTCCACGGGCTCTGGTTTTGTTCCTTGGGGCCTCCTTTTGTTCTTCGCGATCTGGTTTTGTTCCTCGGGATCTGGTTTTGTTCCTCGGGCTCTGGTTTCTTTCCTCGGGCTCTGGTTTTGTTCCTCGAGCTGTGGTTTTGCTCCTCTAGCTCTCGTTGCCTTCCTCGGGCTCTGGTTTTCTTCCTCGGGCTCTGCTTTTCTTCCTCGAGGGCTAGTTTTGTTCCTCGGGGTCTCGTTTTATTCCACGGGCCCTCCTTTTGTTCTTCGCAATCTGGTTTTGTTCCTCGGGCTCTGGTTTCGTTCCTCGGGCTCTGGTTTTGCTCCTCTAGCTCTGGTTGTCTTCCTCAAGCTGTGGTTTTGCTTCTCTAGCTCTCGTTGTCTTCCTCGGGCTCTGGTTTTCTTCCTCGAGGGCTGGTTTTGTTCCCCGGGCTCTGGTTTTGTTCTTCCAGCTCTGCTTTAGCTCCTCGGGCTCTGGTTTGGGTCCACGGGTCTCGTTTTGTTCCTCGGGCCCACCATTTGTTCCTCCGTCTCTGGTTCTGTTCCTCGGGTTCTGGTGTTCTTCCTCGGGCTCTGGTTTAATTTCTCGGGTTCTGGTTTTGTTCCTCGAGCTCTGGTTTAGTTCCATTGGCTCTGGTTTTGTTCCTCAGGCTCTGGTTTTTTTCCTCGGGCTCTGGTTTTGTTCCTCGGACTCTAGTATAATTCCACGGGCTCTGGTTTTGTTCCTTGGGGCCTCCTTTTGTTCTTCGGGATCTGGTTTTGTTCCTCGGGATCTGGTTTTCTTCCTCAGGCTCTGGTTTCTTTCCTCGGGCTCTGATTTTGTTCCTCGAGCTGTGGTTTTGCTCCTCTAGCTCTGGTTGTCTTCCTCGGGCTCTGGTTTTCTTCCTCGAGGGCTAGTTTTGTTCCTCGGGGTCTCGTTTTCTTCCTCGGACCCTCCTTTTGTTCTTCGGGACCTGTTTTTGTTCCTTGGGCTCTGGTTGTCTTCCTCGGGCTCTGGTTGTCCTCCTCGGGCTCTGGTTTTCTTCCTCGAGGGCTGGTTTTGTTCCCCGGGCTCTGGTTTTGTTCTTCCAGCTCTGCTTTAGCTCCTCGGGCTCTGGTTTGGGTCCATGGGTCTCGTTTTGTTCCTCGGGCCCACCATTTCTTCCTCGGTCTCTGGTTTTGTTCCTCGGGTTCTGGTTTTCTTCCTCGGGCTCTAGTTTAATTTCTCGGGTTCTGGTTTTGTTCCTCAAGCTCTGTTTTAGTTCCATTGGCTCTGGTTTTGTTCCTCAGGCTCTGGTTTTTTTCCTCGGGCTCTGGTGTTGTTCCTTGGACTCTAGTATAATTCCACGGGCTCTGGTTTTGTTCCTTGGGGCCTCCTTTTGTTCTTCGCGATCTGGTTTTGTTCCTCGGGATCTGGTTTTGTTCCTCGGGCTCTGGTTTCTTTCCTCGGGCTCTGGTTTTGTTCCTCGAGCTGTGGTTTTGCTCCTCTAGCTCTCGTTGCCTTCCTCGGGCTCTGGTTTTCTTCCTCGGGCTCTGCTTTTCTTCCTCGAGGGCTAGTTTTGTTCCTCGGGGTCTCGTTTTATTCCACGGGCCCTCCTTTTGTTCTTCGCAATCTGGTTTTGTTCCTCGGGCTCTGGTTTCGTTCCTCGGGCTCTGGTTTTGCTCCTCTAGCTCTGGTTGTCTTCCTCAAGCTGTGGTTTTGCTTCTCTAGCTCTCGTTGTCTTCCTCGGGCTCTGGTTTTCTTCCTCGAGGGCTGGTTTTGTTCCCCGGGCTCTGGTTTTGTTCTTCCAGCTCTGCTTTAGCTCCTCGGGCTCTGGTTTGGGTCCACGGGTCTCGTTTTGTTCCTCGGGCCCACCATTTGTTCCTCCGTCTCTGGTTCTGTTCCTCGGGTTCTGGTGTTCTTCCTCGGGCTCTGGTTTAATTTCTCGGGTTCTGGTTTTGTTCCTCAAGCTCTGTTTTAGTTCCATTGGCTCTGGTTTTGTTCCTCAGGCTCTGGTTTTTTTCCTCGGGCTCTGGTTTTGTTCCTCGGACTCTAGTATAATTCCACGGGCTCTGGTTTTGTTCCTTGGGGCCTCCTTTTGTTGTTCGCGATCTGGTTTTGTTCCTCGGGATCTGGTTTTGTTCCTCGGGCTCTGGTTTCTTTCCTCGGGCTCTGGTTTTGTTCCTCGAGCTGTGGTTTTGCTCCTCTAGCTCTGGTTGTCTTCCTCGGGCTCTGGTTTTCTTCCTCGAGGGCTAGTTTTGTTCCTCGGGCTCTGGTTTTTTCCCTCAGGCCCTCCTTTTGTTCTTCGGGATCTGGTTTTGTTCCTCGGGCTCTGGTTTTCTTCCTCGGGCTCTGGTTTCTTTCCTCGGGAGCTCCTTTTGTTCCTCGAGCTGTGGTTTTGCTCCTCTAGCTCTGGTTGTCTTCCTCGGGCTCTGGTTTTCTTCCTCGAGGGCTAGTTTCGTTCCTCGGGGTCTCGTTTTATTCCTCGGACCCTCCTTTTGTTCTTCGGGACCTGCTTTTGTTCCTTGGGCTCTGGTTTCTTTCCTCGGGCTCTGGTTTTGTTCCTCGAGCTGTGGTTTTGCTCCTCTAGCTCTGGTTGTCTTCCTCGGGCTCTGGTTTTCTTCCTCGAGGGCTGGTTTTGTTCCCCGGGCTCTGGTTTTGTTCTTCCAGCTCTGCTTTAGCTCCTCGGGCTCTGGTTTGGGTCCATGGGTCTCGTTTTGTTCCTCGGGCCCACCATTTCTTCCTCGGTCTCTGGTTTTGTTCCTCGGGTTCTGGTTTTCTTCCTCGGGCTCTGGTTTAATTTCTCGGGTTCTGGTTTTGTTCCTCAAGCTCTGATTTAGTTCCATTGGCTCTGATTTTGTTCCTCAGGCTCTGGTTTTTTTCCTCGGGCTCTGGTGTTATTCCTTGGACTCTAGTATAATTCCACGGGCTCTGGTTTTGTTCCTTGGGGCCTCCTTTTGTTCTTCGCGATCTGGTTTTGTTCCTCGGGATCTGGTTTTGTACCTCGGGCTCTGGTTTCTTTCCTCGGGCTCTGATTTTGTTCCTCGAGCTGTGGTTTTGCTCCTCTAGCTCTGGTTGTCTTCCTCGGGCTCTGGTTTTCTTCCTCGAGGGCTAGTTTTGTTCCTCGGGGTCTCGTTTTCTTCCTCGGACCCTCCTTTTGTTCTTCGGGACCTGCTTTTGTTCCTTGGGCTCTGGTTTCTTTCCTCGGGCTCTGGTTTTGTTCCTCGAGCTGTGGTTTTGCTCCTCTAGCTCTGGTTGTCTTCCTCGGGCTCTGGTTTTGTTCCTCGGGTTCTTGTTTTCTTCCTCGGGCTCTGGTTTAATTTCTCGGGTTCTGGTTTTGTTCCTCAAGCTCTGTTTTAGTTCCATTGGCTCTGATTTTGTTCCTCAGGCTCTGGTTTTTTCCCTCGGGCTCTGGTGTTATTCCTTGGACTCTAGTATAATTCCACGGGCTCTGGTTTTGTTCCTTGGGGCCTCCTTTTGTTCTTCGCGATCTGGTTTTGTTCCTCGGGATCTGGTTTTGTTCCTCGGGCTCTGGTTTCT
This sequence comes from Calonectris borealis, assembly GCF_964195595.1. NCBI lineage: Eukaryota > Metazoa > Chordata > Aves > Procellariiformes > Procellariidae > Calonectris > Calonectris borealis. The sequence goes on along the minus strand of NW_027441453.1, from coordinate 1,556,393 downwards.
TTCCTCGGGAGCTCGTTTTGTTCCTCGAGCTGTGGTTTTGCTCCTCTAGCTCTGGTTGTCTTCCTCGGACTCTGGTTTTCTTCCTCGGGCTCTGCTTTTCTTCCTCGAGGGTTAGTTTTGTTCCTCAGGCTCTGGTTTTGTTCCTTGGGGCCTCCTTTTGTTCTTCGGGATCTGGTTTTGTTCCTCGGGATCTGGTTTTCTTCCTCAGGCTCTGGTTTCTTTCCTCGGGCTCTGATTTTGTTCCTCGAGCTGTGGTTTTGCTCCTCTAGCTCTGGTTGTCTTCCTCGGGCTCTGGTTTTCTTCCTCGAGGGCTAGTTTTGTTCCTCGGGGTCTCGTTTTCTTCCTCGGACCCTCCTTTTGTTCTTCGGGACCTGTTTTTGTTCCTTGGGCTCTGGTTGTCTTCCTCGGGCTCTGGTTGTCTTCCTCGGGCTCTGGTTTTCTTCCTCGAGGGCTGGTTTTGTTCCCCGGGCTCTGGTTTTGTTCTTCCAGCTCTGCTTTAGCTCCTCGGGCTCTGGTTTGGGTCCATGGGTCTCGTTTTGTTCCTCGGGCCCACCATTTCTTCCTCGGTCTCTGGTTTTGTTCCTCGGGTTCTGGTTTTCTTCCTCGGGCTCTGGTTTAATTTCTCGGGTTCTGGTTTTGTTCCTCAAGCTCTGTTTTAGTTCCATTGGCTCTGGTTTTGTTCCTCAGGCTCTGGTTTTTTTCCTCGGGCTCTGGTGTTGTTCCTTGGACTCTAGTATAATTCCACGGGCTCTGGTTTTGTTCCTTGGTTCCTACTTTTGTTCTTCGCGATCTGGTTTTGTTCCTCGGGATCTGGTTTTGTTCCTCGGGCTCTGGTTTCTTTCCTCGGGCTCTGGTTTTGTTCCTCGAGCTGTGGTTTTGCTCCTCTAGCTCTGGTTGTCTTCCTCGGGCTCTGGTTTTCTTCCTCGGGCTCTGCTTTTCTTCCTCGAGGGCTAGTTTTGTTCCTCGGGGTCTGGTTTTATTCCTCGGGCCCTCCTTTTGTTCTTCGCTATCTGGTTTTGTTCCTCGGGCTCTGGTTTCATTCCTCGGGCTCTGGTTTTGCTCCTCTAGCTCTGGTTGTCTTCCTCAAGCTGTGGTTTTGCTCCTCTAGCTCTGGTTGTCTTCCTCGGGCTCTGGTTTTCTTCCTCGAGGGCTAGTTTTGTTCCTCGGGCTCTGGTTTTTTCCCTCAGGCCCTCCTTTTGTTCTTCGGGATCTGGTTTTGTTCCTCGGGCTCTGGTTTTCTTCCTCGGGCTCTGGTTTCTTTCCTCAGGAGCTCCTTTTGTTCCTCGAGCTGTGGTTTTGCTCCTCTAGCTCTGGTTGTCTTCCTCGGGCTCTGGTTTTCTTCCTCGAGGGCTAGTTTCGTTCCTCGGGGTCTCGTTTTATTCCTCGGACCCTCCTTTTGTTCTTCGGGACCTGCTTTTGTTCCTTGGGCTCTGGTTTCTTTCCTCGGGCTCTGGTTTTGTTCCTCGAGCTGTGGTTTTGCTCCTCTAGCTCTGGTTGTCTTCCTCGGGCTCTGGTTTTCTTCCTCGAGGGCTGGTTTTGTTCCCCGGGCTCTGGTTTTGTTCTTCCAGCTCTGCTTTAGCTCCTCGGGCTCTGGTTTGGGTCCATGGGTCTCGTTTTGTTCCTCGGGCCCACCATTTCTTCCTCGGTCTCTGGTTTTGTTCCTCGGGTTCTGGTTTTCTTCCTCGGGCTCTGGTTTAATTTCTCGGGTTCTGGTTTTGTTCCTCAAGCTCTGATTTAGTTCCATTGGCTCTGATTTTGTTCCTCAGGCTCTGGTTTTTTTCCTCGGGCTCTGGTGTTATTCCTTGGACTCTAGTATAATTCCACGGGCTCTGGTTTTGTTCCTTGGGGCCTCCTTTTGTTCTTCGCGATCTGGTTTTGTTCCTCGGGATCTGGTTTTGTACCTCGGGCTCTGGTTTCTTTCCTCGGGCTCTGATTTTGTTCCTCGAGCTGTGGTTTTGCTCCTCTAGCTCTGGTTGTCTTCCTCGGGCTCTGGTTTTCTTCCTCAAGGGCTAGTTTTGTTCCTCGGGGTCTCGTTTTCTTCCTCGGACCCTCCTTTTGTTCTTCGGGACCTGCTTTTGTTCCTTGGGCTCTGGTTGTCTTCCTCGGGCTCTGGTTTTGTTCCTCGGGTTCTTGTTTTCTTCCTCGGGCTCTGGTTTAATTTCTCGGGTTCTGGTTTTGTTCCTCAAGCTCTGATTTAGTTCCATTGGCTCTGATTTTGTTCCTCAGGCTCTGGTTTTTTCCCTCGGGCTCTGGTGTTATTCCTTGGACTCTAGTATAATTCCACGGGCTCTGGTTTTGTTCCTTGGGGCCTCCTTTTGTTCTTCGCGATCTGGTTTTGTTCCTCGGGATCTGGTTTTGTTCCTCGGGCTCTGGTTTCTTTCCTCGGGAGCTCGTTTTGTTCCTCGAGCTGTGGTTTTGCTCCTCTAGCTCTGGTTGTCTTCCTCGGACTCTGGTTTTCTTCCTCGGGCTCTGCTTTTCTTCCTCGAGGGCTAGTTTTGTTCCTCAGGCTCTGGTTTTGTTCCTTGGGGCCTCCTTTTGTTCTTCGGGATCTGGTTTTGTTCCTCGGGATCTGGTTTTCTTCCTCAGGCTCTGGTTTCTTTCCTCGGGCTCTGATTTTGTTCCTCGAGCTGTGGTTTTGCTCCTCTAGCTCTGGTTGTCTTCCTCGGGCTCTGGTTTTCTTCCTCGAGGGCTAGTTTTGTTCCTCGGGGTCTCGTTTTCTTCCTCGGACCCTCCTTTTGTTCTTCGGGACCTGTTTTTGTTCCTTGGGCTCTGGTTGTCTTCCTCGGGCTCTGGTTGTCTTCCTCGGGCTCTGGTTTTCTTCCTCGAGGGCTGGTTTTGTTCCCCGGGCTCTGGTTTTGTTCTTCCAGCTCTGCTTTAGCTCCTCGGGCTCTGGTTTGGGTCCACGGGTCTCGTTTTGTTCCTCGGGCCCACCATTTCTTCCTCGGTCTCTGGTTTTGTTCCTCGGGTTCTGGTTTTCTTCCTCGGGCTCTGGTTTAATTTCTCGGGTTCTGGTTTTGTTCCTCAAGCTCTGTTTTAGTTCCATTGGCTCTGGTTTTGTTCCTCAGGCTCTGGTTTTTTTCCTCGGGCTCTGGTGTTGTTCCTTGGACTCTAGTATAATTCCACGGGCTCTGGTTTTGTTCCTTGGGGCCTCCTTTTGTTCTTCGCGATCTGGTTTTGTTCCTCGGGATCTGGTTTTGTTCCTCGGGCTCTGGTTTCTTTCCTCGGGCTCTGGTTTTGTTCCTCGAGCTGTGGTTTTGCTCCTCTAGCTCTGGTTGTCTTCCTCGGGCTCTGGTTTTCTTCCTCGGGCTCTGCTTTTCTTCCTCGAGGGCTAGTTTTGTTCCTCGGGGTCTGGTTTTATTCCTCGGGCCCTCCTTTTGTTCTTCGCTATCTGGTTTTGTTCCTCGGGCTCTGGTTTCATTCCTCGGGCTCTGGTTTTGCTCCTCTAGCTCTGGTTGTCTTCCTCAAGCTGTGGTTTTGCTCCTCTAGCTCTGGTTGTCTTCCTCGGGCTCTGGTTTTCTTCCTCGAGGGCTAGTTTTGTTCCTCGGGCTCTGGTTTTTTCCCTCAGGCCCTCCTTTTGTTCTTCGGGATCTGGTTTTGTTCCTCGGGCTCTGGTTTTCTTCCTCGGGCTCTGGTTTCTTTCCTCAGGAGCTCCTTTTGTTCCTCGAGCTGTGGTTTTGCTCCTCTAGCTCTGGTTGTCTTCCTCGGGCTCTGGTTTTCTTCCTCGAGGGCTAGTTTCGTTCCTCGGGGTCTCGTTTTATTCCTCGGACCCTCCTTTTGTTCTTCGGGACCTGCTTTTGTTCCTTGGGCTCTGGTTTCTTTCCTCGGGCTCTGGTTTTGTTCCTCGAGCTGTGGTTTTGCTCCTCTAGCTCTGGTTGTCTTCCTCGGGCTCTGGTTTTCTTCCTCGAGGGCTGGTTTTGTTCCCCGGGCTCTGGTTTTGTTCTTCCAGCTCTGCTTTAGCTCCTCGGGCTCTGGTTTGGGTCCATGGGTCTCGTTTTGTTCCTCGGGCCCACCATTTCTTCCTCGGTCTCTGGTTTTGTTCCTCGGGTTCTGGTTTTCTTCCTCGGGCTCTGGTTTAATTTCTCGGGTTCTGGTTTTGTTCCTCAAGCTCTGATTTAGTTCCATTGGCTCTGATTTTGTTCCTCAGGCTCTGGTTTTTTTCCTCGGGCTCTGGTGTTATTCCTTGGACTCTAGTATAATTCCACGGGCTCTGGTTTTGTTCCTTGGGGCCTCCTTTTGTTCTTCGCGATCTGGTTTTGTTCCTCGGGATCTGGTTTTGTACCTCGGGCTCTGGTTTCTTTCCTCGGGCTCTGATTTTGTTCCTCGAGCTGTGGTTTTGCTCCTCTAGCTCTGGTTGTCTTCCTCGGGCTCTGGTTTTCTTCCTCAAGGGCTAGTTTTGTTCCTCGGGGTCTCGTTTTCTTCCTCGGACCCTCCTTTTGTTCTTCGGGACCTGCTTTTGTTCCTTGGGCTCTGGTTGTCTTCCTCGGGCTCTGGTTTTGTTCCTCGGGTTCTTGTTTTCTTCCTCGGGCTCTGGTTTAATTTCTCGGGTTCTGGTTTTGTTCCTCAAGCTCTGATTTAGTTCCATTGGCTCTGATTTTGTTCCTCAGGCTCTGGTTTTTTCCCTCGGGCTCTGGTGTTATTCCTTGGACTCTAGTATAATTCCACGGGCTCTGGTTTTGTTCCTTGGGGCCTCCTTTTGTTCTTCGCGATCTGGTTTTGTTCCTCGGGATCTGGTTTTGTTCCTCGGGCTCTGGTTTCTTTCCTCGGGAGCTCGTTTTGTTCCTCGAGCTGTGGTTTTGCTCCTCTAGCTCTGGTTGTCTTCCTCGGACTCTGGTTTTCTTCCTCGGGCTCTGCTTTTCTTCCTCGAGGGCTAGTTTTGTTCCTCAGGCTCTGGTTTTGTTCCTTGGGGCCTCCTTTTGTTCTTCGGGATCTGGTTTTGTTCCTCGGGATCTGGTTTTCTTCCTCAGGCTCTGGTTTCTTTCCTCGGGCTCTGATTTTGTTCCTCGAGCTGTGGTTTTGCTCCTCTAGCTCTGGTTGTCTTCCTCGGGCTCTGGTTTTCTTCCTCGAGGGCTAGTTTTGTTCCTCGGGGTCTCGTTTTCTTCCTCGGACCCTCCTTTTGTTCTTCGGGACCTGTTTTTGTTCCTTGGGCTCTGGTTGTCTTCCTCGGGCTCTGGTTGTCTTCCTCGGGCTCTGGTTTTCTTCCTCGAGGGCTGGTTTTGTTCCCCGGGCTCTGGTTTTGTTCTTCCAGCTCTGCTTTAGCTCCTCGGGCTCTGGTTTGGGTCCACGGGTCTCGTTTTGTTCCTCGGGCCCACCATTTCTTCCTCGGTCTCTGGTTTTGTTCCTCGGGTTCTGGTTTTCTTCCTCGGGCTCTGGTTTAATTTCTCGGGTTCTGGTTTTGTTCCTCAAGCTCTGTTTTAGTTCCATTGGCTCTGGTTTTGTTCCTCAGGCTCTGGTTTTTTTCCTCGGGCTCTGGTGTTGTTCCTTGGACTCTAGTATAATTCCACGGGCTCTGGTTTTGTTCCTTGGGGCCTCCTTTTGTTCTTCGCGATCTGGTTTTGTTCCTCGGGATCTGGTTTTGTTCCTCGGGCTCTGGTTTCTTTCCTCGGGCTCTGGTTTTGTTCCTCGAGCTGTGGTTTTGCTCCTCTAGCTCTGGTTGTCTTCCTCGGACTCTGGTTTTCTTCCTCGGGCTCTGCTTTTCTTCCTCGAGGGCTAGTTTTGTTCCTCGGGGTCTGGTTTTATTCCTCGGGCCCTCCTTTTGTTCTTCGCTATCTGGTTTTGTTCCTCGGGCTCTGGTTTCATTCCTCGGGCTCTGGTTTTGCTCCTCTAGCTCTGGTTGTCTTCCTCAAGCTGTGGTTTTGCTCCTCTAGCTCTGGTTGTCTTCCTCGGGCTCTGGTTTTCTTCCTCGAGGGCTAGTTTTGTTCCTCGGGCTCTGGTTTTTTCCCTCAGGCCCTCCTTTTGTTCTTCGGGATCTGGTTTTGTTCCTCGGGCTCTGGTTTTCTTCCTCGGGCTCTGGTTTCTTTCCTCGGGAGCTCCTTTTGTTCCTCGAGCTGTGGTTTTGCTCCTCTAGCTCTGGTTGTCTTCCTCGGGCTCTGGTTTTCTTCCTCGAGGGCTAGTTTTGTTCCTCGGGGTCTCGTTTTCTTCCTCGGACCCTCCTTTTGTTCTTCGGGACCTGCTTTTGTTCCTTGGGCTCTGGTTTCTTTCCTCGGGCTCTGGTTTTGTTCCTCGAGCTGTGGTTTTGCTCCTCTAGCTCTGGTTGTCTTCCTCGGGCTCTGGTTTTGTTCCTCAAGCTCTGATTTAGTTCCATTGGCTCTGATTTTGTTCCTCAGGCTCTGGTTTTTTCCCTCGGGCTCTGGTGTTATTCCTTGGACTCTAGTATGATTCCACGGGCTCTGGTTTTGTTCCTTGGGGCCTCCTTTTGTTCTTCGCGATCTGGTTTTGTTCCTCGGGATCTGGTTTTGTTCCTCGGGCTCTGGTTTCTTTCCTCGGGAGCTCGTTTTGTTCCTCGAGCTGTGGTTTTGCTCCTCTAGCTCTGGTTGTCTTCCTCGGACTCTGGTTTTCTTCCTCGGGCTCTGCTTTTCTTCCTCGAGGGCTAGTTTTGTTCCTCAGGCTCTGGTTTTGTTCCTTGGGGCCTCCTTTTGTTCTTCGGGATCTGGTTTTGTTCCTCGGGATCTGGTTTTCTTCCTCAGGCTCTGGTTTCTTTCCTCGGGCTCTGATTTTGTTCCTCGAGCTGTGGTTTTGCTCCTCTAGCTCTGGTTGTCTTCCTCGGGCTCTGGTTTTCTTCCTCGAGGGCTAGTTTTGTTCCTCGGGGTCTCGTTTTCTTCCTCGGACCCTCCTTTTGTTCTTCGGGACCTGTTTTTGTTCCTTGGGCTCTGGTTGTCTTCCTCGGGCTCTGGTTGTCTTCCTCGGGCTCTGGTTTTCTTCCTCGAGGGCTGGTTTTGTTCCCCGGGCTCTGGTTTTGTTCTTCCAGCTCTGCTTTAGCTCCTCGGGCTCTGGTTTGGGTCCATGGGTCTCGTTTTGTTCCTCGGGCCCACCATTTCTTCCTCGGTCTCTGGTTTTGTTCCTCGGGTTCTGGTTTTCTTCCTCGGGCTCTGGTTTAATTTCTCGGGTTCTGGTTTTGTTCCTCAAGCTCTGTTTTAGTTCCATTGGCTCTGGTTTTGTTCCTCAGGCTCTGGTTTTTTTCCTCGGGCTCTGGTGTTGTTCCTTGGACTCTAGTATAATTCCACGGGCTCTGGTTTTGTTCCTTGGGGCCTCCTTTTGTTCTTCGCGATCTGGTTTTGTTCCTCGGGATCTGGTTTTGTTCCTCGGGCTCTGGTTTCTTTCCTCGGGCTCTGGTTTTGTTCCTCGAGCTGTGGTTTTGCTCCTCTAGCTCTGGTTGTCTTCCTCGGGCTCTGGTTTTCTTCCTCGGGCTCTGCTTTTCTTCCTCGAGGGCTAGTTTTGTTCCTCGGGGTCTGGTTTTATTCCTCGGGCCCTCCTTTTGTTCTTCGCTATCTGGTTTTGTTCCTCGGGCTCTGGTTTCATTCCTCGGGCTCTGGTTTTGCTCCTCTAGCTCTGGTTGTCTTCCTCAAGCTGTGGTTTTGCTCCTCTAGCTCTGGTTGTCTTCCTCGGGCTCTGGTTTTCTTCCTCGAGGGCTAGTTTTGTTCCTCGGGCTCTGGTTTTTTCCCTCAGGCCCTCCTTTTGTTCTTCGGGATCTGGTTTTGTTCCTCGGGCTCTGGTTTTCTTCCTCGGGCTCTGGTTTCTTTCCTCGGGAGCTCCTTTTGTTCCTCGAGCTGTGGTTTTGCTCCTCTAGCTCTGGTTGTCTTCCTCGGGCTCTGGTTTTCTTCCTCGAGGGCTAGTTTCGTTCCTCGGGGTCTCGTTTTATTCCTCGGACCCTCCTTTTGTTCTTCGGGACCTGCTTTTGTTCCTTGGGCTCTGGTTTCTTTCCTCGGGCTCTGGTTTTGTTCCTCGAGCTGTGGTTTTGCTCCTCTAGCTCTGGTTGTCTTCCTCGGGCTCTGGTTTTCTTCCTCGAGGGCTGGTTTTGTTGCCCGGGCTCTGGTTTTGTTCTTCCAGCTCTGCTTTAGCTCCTCGGGCTCTGGTTTGGGTCCATGGGTCTCGTTTTGTTCCTCGGGCCCACCATTTCTTCCTCGGTCTCTGGTTTTGTTCCTCGGGTTCTGGTTTTCTTCCTCGGGCTCTGGTTTAATTTCTCGGGTTCTGGTTTTGTTCCTCAAGCTCTGATTTAGTTCCATTGGCTCTGATTTTGTTCCTCAGGCTCTGGTTTTTTTCCTCGGGCTCTGGTGTTATTCCTTGGACTCTAGTATAATTCCACGGGCTCTGGTTTTGTTCCTTGGGGCCTCCTTTTGTTCTTCGCGATCTGGTTTTGTTCCTCGGGATCTGGTTTTGTACCTCGGGCTCTGGTTTCTTTCCTCGGGCTCTGATTTTGTTCCTCGAGCTGTGGTTTTGCTCCTCTAGCTCTGGTTGTCTTCCTCGGGCTCTGGTTTTCTTCCTCGAGGGCTAGTTTTGTTCCTCGGGGTCTCGTTTTCTTCCTCGGACCCTCCTTTTGTTCTTCGGGACCTGCTTTTGTTCCTTGGTCTCTGGTTTCTTTCCTCGGGCTCTGGTTTTGTTCCTCGAGCTGTGGTTTTGCTCCTCTAGCTCTGGTTGTCTTCCTCGGGCTCTGGTTTTCTTCCTCGGGCTCTGCTTTTCTTCCTCGAGGGCTAGTTTTGTTCCTCGGGGTCTGGTTTTATTCCTCGGGCCCTCCTTTTGTTCTTCGCTATCTGGTTTTGTTCCTCGGGCTCTGGTTTCATTCCTCGGGCTCTGGTTTTGCTCCTCTAGCTCTGGTTGTCTTCCTCAAGCTGTGGTTTTGCTCCTCTAGCTCTGGTTGTCTTCCTCGGGCTCTGGTTTTCTTCCTCGAGGGCTAGTTTTGTTCCTCGGGCTCTGGTTTTTTCCCTCAGGCCCTCCTTTTGTTCTTCGGGATCTGGTTTTGTTCCTCGGGCTCTGGTTTTCTTCCTCGGGCTCTGGTTTCTTTCCTCGGGAGCTCCTTTTGTTCCTCGAGCTGTGGTTTTGCTCCTCTAGCTCTGGTTGTCTTCCTCGGGCTCTGGTTTTCTTCCTCGAGGGCTAGTTTTGTTCCTCGGGGTCTCGTTTTCTTCCTCGGACCCTCCTTTTGTTCTTCGGGACCTGCTTTTGTTCCTTGGGCTCTGGTTTCTTTCCTCGGGCTCTGGTTTTGTTCCTCGAGCTGTGGTTTTGCTCCTCTAGCTCTGGTTGTCTTCCTCGGGCTCTGGTTTTGTTCCTCGGGTTCTTGTTTTCTTCCTCGGGCTCTGGTTTAATTTCTCGGGTTCTGGTTTTGTTCCTCAAGCTCTGATTTAGTTCCATTGGCTCTGATTTTGTTCCTCAGGCTCTGGTTTTTTCCCTCGGGCTCTGGTGTTATTCCTTGGACTCTAGTATGATTCCACGGGCTCTGGTTTTGTTCCTTGGGGCCTCCTTTTGTTCTTCGCGATCTGGTTTTGTTCCTCGGGATCTGGTTTTGTTCCTCGGGCTCTGGTTTCTTTCCTCGGGAGCTCGTTTTGTTCCTCGAGCTGTGGTTTTGCTCCTCTAGCTCTGGTTGTCTTCCTCGGACTCTGGTTTTCTTCCTCGGGCTCTGCTTTTCTTCCTCGAGGGCTAGTTTTGTTCCTCAGGCTCTGGTTTTGTTCCTTGGGGCCTCCTTTTGTTCTTCGGGATCTGGTTTTGTTCCTCGGGATCTGGTTTTCTTCCTCAGGCTCTGGTTTCTTTCCTCGGGCTCTGATTTTGTTCCTCGAGCTGTGGTTTTGCTCCTCTAGCTCTGGTTGTCTTCCTCGGGCTCTGGTTTTCTTCCTCGAGGGCTAGTTTTGTTCCTCGGGGTCTCGTTTTCTTCCTCGGACCCTCCTTTTGTTCTTCGGGACCTGTTTTTGTTCCTTGGGCTCTGGTTGTCTTCCTCGGGCTCTGGTTGTCTTCCTCGGGCTCTGGTTTTCTTCCTCGAGGGCTGGTTTTGTTCCCCGGGCTCTGGTTTTGTTCTTCCAGCTCTGCTTTAGCTCCTCGGGCTCTGGTTTGGGTCCATGGGTCTCGTTTTGTTCCTCGGGCCCACCATTTCTTCCTCGGTCTCTGGTTTTGTTCCTCGGGTTCTGGTTTTCTTCCTCGGGCTCTGGTTTAATTTCTCGGGTTCTGGTTTTGTTCCTCAAGCTCTGTTTTAGTTCCATTGGCTCTGGTTTTGTTCCTCAGGCTCTGGTTTTTTTCCTCGGGCTCTGGTGTTGTTCCTTGGACTCTAGTATAATTCCACGGGCTCTGGTTTTGTTCCTTGGGGCCTCCTTTTGTTCTTCGCGATCTGGTTTTGTTCCTCGGGATCTGGTTTTGTTCCTCGGGCTCTGGTTTCTTTCCTCGGGCTCTGGTTTTGTTCCTCGAGCTGTGGTTTTGCTCCTCTAGCTCTGGTTGTCTTCCTCGGGCTCTGGTTTTCTTCCTCGGGCTCTGCTTTTCTTCCTCGAGGGCTAGTTTTGTTCCTCGGGGTCTGGTTTTATTCCTCGGGCCCTCCTTTTGTTCTTCGCTATCTGGTTTTGTTCCTCGGGCTCTGGTTTCATTCCTCGGGCTCTGGTTTTGCTCCTCTAGCTCTGGTTGTCTTCCTCAAGCTGTGGTTTTGCTCCTCTAGCTCTGGTTGTCTTCCTCGGGCTCTGGTTTTCTTCCTCGAGGGCTAGTTTTGTTCCTCGGGCTCTGGTTTTTTCCCTCAGGCCCTCCTTTTGTTCTTCGGGATCTGGTTTTGTTCCTCGGGCTCTGGTTTTCTTCCTCGGGCTCTGGTTTCTTTCCTCGGGAGCTCCTTTTGTTCCTCGAGCTGTGGTTTTGCTCCTCTAGCTCTGGTTGTCTTCCTCGGGCTCTGGTTTTCTTCCTCGAGGGCTAGTTTCGTTCCTCGGGGTCTCGTTTTATTCCTCGGACCCTCCTTTTGTTCTTCGGGACCTGCTTTTGTTCCTTGGGCTCTGGTTTCTTTCCTCGGGCTCTGGTTTTGTTCCTCGAGCTGTGGTTTTGCTCCTCTAGCTCTGGTTGTCTTCCTCGGGCTCTGGTTTTCTTCCTCGAGGGCTGGTTTTGTTGCCCGGGCTCTGGTTTTGTTCTTCCAGCTCTGCTTTAGCTCCTCGGGCTCTGGTTTGGGTCCATGGGTCTCGTTTTGTTCCTCGGGCCCACCATTTCTTCCTCGGTCTCTGGTTTTGTTCCTCGGGTTCTGGTTTTCTTCCTCGGGCTCTGGTTTAATTTCTCGGGTTCTGGTTTTGTTCCTCAAGCTCTGATTTAGTTCCATTGGCTCTGATTTTGTTCCTCAGGCTCTGGTTTTTTTCCTCGGGCTCTGGTGTTATTCCTTGGACTCTAGTATAATTCCACGGGCTCTGGTTTTGTTCCTTGGGGCCTCCTTTTGTTCTTCGCGATCTGGTTTTGTTCCTCGGGATCTGGTTTTGTACCTCGGGCTCTGGTTTCTTTCCTCGGGCTCTGATTTTGTTCCTCGAGCTGTGGTTTTGCTCCTCTAGCTCTGGTTGTCTTCCTCGGGCTCTGGTTTTCTTCCTCGAGGGCTAGTTTTGTTCCTCGGGGTCTCGTTTTCTTCCTCGGACCCTCCTTTTGTTCTTCGGGACCTGCTTTTGTTCCTTGGGCTCTGGTTTCTTTCCTCGGGCTCTGGTTTTGTTCCTCGAGCTGTGGTTTTGCTCCTCTAGCTCTGGTTGTCTTCCTCGGGCTCTGGTTTTGTTCCTCGGGTTCTTGTTTTCTTCCTCGGGCTCTGGTTTAATTTCTCGGGTTCTGGTTTTGTTCCTCAAGCTCTGATTTAGTTCCATTGGCTCTGATTTTGTTCCTCAGGCTCTGGTTTTTTCCCTCGGGCTCTGGTGTTATTCCTTGGACTCTAGTATGATTCCACGGGCTCTGGTTTTGTTCCTTGGGGCCTCCTTTTGTTCTTCGCGATCTGGTTATGTTCCTCGGGATCTGGTTTTGTTCCTCGGGCTCTGGTTTCTTTCCTCGGGAGCTCGTTTTGTTCCTCGAGCTGTGGTTTTGCTCCTCTAGCTCTGGTTGTCTTCCTCGGACTCTGGTTTTCTTCCTCGGGCTCTGCTTTTCTTCCTCGAGGGCTAGTTTTGTTCCTCAGGCTCTGGTTTTGTTCCTTGGGGCCTCCTTTTGTTCTTCGGGATCTGGTTTTGTTCCTCGGGATCTGGTTTTCTTCCTCAGGCTCTGGTTTCTTTCCTCGGGCTCTGATTTTGTTCCTCGAGCTGTGGTTTTGCTCCTCTAGCTCTGGTTGTCTTCCTCGGGCTCTGGTTTTCTTCCTCGAGGGCTAGTTTTGTTCCTCGGGGTCTCGTTTTCTTCCTCGGACCCTCCTTTTGTTCTTCGGGACCTGTTTTTGTTCCTTGGGCTCTGGTTGTCTTCCTCGGGCTCTGGTTGTCTTCCTCGGGCTCTGGTTTTCTTCCTCGAGGGCTGGTTTTGTTCCCCGGGCTCTGGTTTTGTTCTTCCAGCTCTGCTTTAGCTCCTCGGGCTCTGGTTTGTGTCCATGGGTCTCGTTTTGTTCCTCGGGCCCACCATTTCTTCCTCGGTCTCTGGTTTTGTTCCTCGGGTTCTGGTTTTCTTCCTCGGGCTCTGGTTTAATTTCTCGGGTTCTGGTTTTGTTCCTCAAGCTCTGATTTAGTTCCATTGGCTCTGGTTTTGTTCCTCAGGCTCTGGTTTTTTTCCTCGGGCTCTGGTGTTGTTCCTTGGACTCTAGTATAATTCCACGGGCTCTGGTTTTGTTCCTTGGGGCCTCCTTTTGTTCTTCGCGATCTGGTTTTGTTCCTCGGGATCTGGTTTTGTTCCTCGGGCTCTGGTTTCTTTCCTCGGGCTCTGGTTTTGTTCCTCGAGCTGTGGTTTTGCTCCTCTAGCTCTGGTTGTCTTCCTCGGGCTCTGGTTTTCTTCCTCGGGCTCTGCTTTTCTTCCTCGAGGGCTAGTTTTGTTCCTCGGGGTCTGGTTTTATTCCTCGGGCCCTCCTTTTGTTCTTCGCTATCTGGTTTTGTTCCTCGGGCTCTGGTTTCATTCCTCGGGCTCTGGTTTTGCTCCTCTAGCTCTGGTTGTCTTCCTCAAGCTGTGGTTTTGCTCCTCTAGCTCTGGTTGTCTTCCTCGGGCTCTGGTTTTCTTCCTCGAGGGCTAGTTTTGTTCCTCGGGCTCTGGTTTTTTCCCTCAGGCCCTCCTTTTGTTCTTCGGGATCTGGTTTTGTTCCTCGGGCTCTGGTTTTCTTCCTCGGGCTCTGGTTTCTTTCCTCGGGAGCTCCTTTTGTTCCTCGAGCTGTGGTTTTGCTCCTCTAGCTCTGGTTGTCTTCCTCGGGCTCTGGTTTTCTTCCTCGAGGGCTAGTTTCGTTCCTCGGGGTCTCGTTTTATTCCTCGGACCCTCCTTTTGTTCTTCGGGACCTGCTTTTGTTCCTTGGGCTCTGGTTTCTTTCCTCGGGCTCTGGTTTTGTTCCTCGAGCTGTGGTTTTGCTCCTCTAGCTCTGGTTGTCTTCCTCGGGCTCTGGTTTTCTTCCTCGAGGGCTGGTTTTGTTGCCCGGGCTCTGGTTTTGTTCTTCCAGCTCTGCTTTAGCTCCTCGGGCTCTGGTTTGGGTCCATGGGTCTCGTTGTGTTCCTCGGGCCCACCATTTCTTCCTCGGTCTCTGGTTTTGTTCCTCGGGTTCTGGTTTTCTTCCTCGGGCTCTGGTTTAATTTCTCGGGTTCTGGTTTTGTTCCTCAAGCTCTGATTTAGTTCCATTGGCTCTGATTTTGTTCCTCAGGCTCTGGTTTTTTTCCTCGGGCTCTGGTGTTATTCCTTGGACTCTAGTATAATTCCACGGGCTCTGGTTTTGTTCCTTGGGGCCTCCTTTTGTTCTTCGCGATCTGGTTTTGTTCCTCGGGATCTGGTTTTGTACCTCGGGCTCTGGTTTCTTTCCTCGGGCTCTGATTTTGTTCCTCGAGCTGTGGTTTTGCTCCTCTAGCTCTGGTTGTCTTCCTCGGGCTCTGGTTTTCTTCCTCGAGGGCTAGTTTTGTTCCTCGGGGTCTCGTTTTCTTCCTCGGACCCTCCTTTTGTTCTTCGGGACCTGCTTTTGTTCCTTGGGCTCTGGTTTCTTTCCTCGGGCTCTGGTTTTGTTCCTCGAGCTGTGGTTTTGCTCCTCTAGCTCTGGTTGTCTTCCTCGGGCTCTGGTTTTGTTCCTCGGGTTCTTGTTTTCTTCCTCGGGCTCTGGTTTAATTTCTCGGGTTCTGGTTTTGTTCCTCAAGCTCTGATTTAGTTCCATTGGCTCTGATTTTGTTCCTCAGGCTCTGGTTTTTTCCCTCGGGCTCTGGTGTTATTCCTTGGACTCTAGTATAATTCCACGGGCTCTGGTTTTGTTCCTTGGGGCCTCCTTTTGTTCTTCGCGATCTGGTTTTGTTCCTCGGGATCTGGTTTTGTTCCTCGGGCTCTGGTTTCTTTCCTCGGGAGCTCGTTTTGTTCCTCGAGCTGTGGTTTTGCTCCTCTAGCTCTGGTTGTCTTCCTCGGACTCTGGTTTTCTTCCTCGGGCTCTGCTTTTCTTCCTCGAGGGCTAGTTTTGTTCCTCAGGCTCTGGTTTTGTTCCTTGGGGCCTCCTTTTGTTCTTCGGGATCTGGTTTTGTTCCTCGGGATCTGGTTTTCTTCCTCAGGCTCTGGTTTCTTTCCTCGGGCTCTGATTTTGTTCCTCGAGCTGTGGTTTTGCTCCTCTAGCTCTGGTTGTCTTCCTCGGGCTCTGGTTTTCTTCCTCGAGGGCTAGTTTTGTTCCTCGGGGTCTCGTTTTCTTCCTCGGACCCTCCTTTTGTTCTTCGGGACCTCTTTTTGTTCCTTGGGCTCTGGTTGTCTTCCTCGGGCTCTGGTTGTCTTCCTCGGGCTCTGGTTTTCTTCCTCGAGGGCTGGTTTTGTTCCCCGGGCTCTGGTTTTGTTCTTCCAGCTCTGCTTTAGCTCCTCAGGCTCTGGTTTGGGTCCACGGGTCTCGTTTTGTTCCTCGGGCCCACCATTTGTTCCTCCGTCTCTGGTTCTGTTCCTCGGGTTCTGGTGTTCTTCCTCGGGCTCTGGTTTAATTTTTCGGGTTCTGGTTTTGTTCCTCGAGCTCTGGTTTAGTTCCATTGGCTCTGGTTTTGTTCCTCAGGCTCTGGTTTTTTTCCTCGGGCTCTGGTTTTGTTCCTCGGACTCTAGTATAATTCCACGGGCTCTGGTTTTGTTCGTTGGGGCCTCCTTTTGTTCTTCGGGATCTGGTTTTGTTCCTCGGGATCTGGTTTTCTTCCTCAGGCTCTGGTTTCTTTCCTCGGGCTCTGATTTTGTTCCTCGAGCTGTGGTTTTGCTCCTCTAGCTCTGGTTGTCTTCCTCGGGCTCTGGTTTTCTTCCTCGAGGGCTAGTTTCGTTCCTCGGGGTCTCGTTTTATTCCTCGGACCCTCCTTTTGTTCTTCGGGACCTGCTTTTGTTCCTTGGGCTCTGGTTTCTTTCCTCGGGCTCTGGTTTTGTTCCTCGAGCTGTGGTTTTGCTCCTCTAGCTCTGGTTGTCTTCCTCGGGCTCTGGTTTTCTTCCTTGAGGGCTGGTTTTGTTGCCCGGGCTCTGGTTTTGTTCTTCCAGCTCTGCTTTAGCTCCTCGGGCTCTGGTTTGGGTCCATGGGTCTCGTTTTGTTCCTCGGGCCCACCATTTCTTCCTCCGTCTCTGGTTTTGTTCCTCGGGTTCTGGTTTTCTTCCTCGGGCTCTGGTTTAATTTCTCGGGTTCTGGTTTTGTTCCTCAAGCTCTGATTTAGTTCCATTGGCTCTGATTTTGTTCCTCAGGCTCTGTTTTTTTTCCTCGGGCTCTGGTGTTATTCCTTGGACTCTAGTATAATTCCACGGGCTCTGGTTTTGTTCCTTGGGGCCTCCTTTTGTTCTTCGCGATCTGGTTTTGTTCCTCGGGCTCTGGTTTCTTTCCTCGGGAGCTCGTTTTGTTCCTCGAGCTGTGGTTTTGCTCCTCTAGCTCTGGTTGTCTTCCTCGGACTCTGGTTTTCTTCCTCGGGCTCTGCTTTTCTTCCTCGAGGGCTAGTTTTGTTCCTCGGGCTCTGGTTTTATTCCTCGGGCCCTCCTTTTGTTCTTCGGGATCTGGTATTGTTCCTCGGGATCTGGTTTTCTTCCTCAGGCTCTGGTTTCTTTCCTCGGGCTCTGATTTTGTTCCTCGAGCTGTGGTTTTGCTCCTCTAGCTCTGGTTGTCTTCCTCGGGCTCTGGTTTTCTTCCTCGAGGGCTAGTTTTGTTCCTCGGGGTCTCGTTTTCTTCCTCGGACCCTCCTTTTGTTCTTCGGGACCTGCTTTTGTTCCTTGGGCTCTAGTTTCTTTCCTCGGGCTCTGGTTTTTTTCCTCGAGCTGTGGTTTTGCTCCTCTAGCTCTGGTTGTCTTCCTCGGGCTCTGGTTTTCTTCCTCGAGGGCTAGTTTTGTTCCTCGGGCTCTGGTTTTTTCCCTCAGGCCCTCCTTTTGTTCTTCGGGATCTGGTTTTGTTCCTCGGGCTCTGGTTTTCTTCCTCGGGCTCTGGTTTCTTTCCTCGGGAGCTCCTTTTGTTCCTCGAGCTGTGGTTTTGCTCCTCTAGCTCTGGTTGTCTTCCTCGGGCTCTGGTTTTCTTCCTCGAGGGCTGGTTTTGTTGCCCGGGCTCTGGTTTTGTTCTTCCAGCTCTGCTTTAGCTCCTCGGGCTCTGGTTTGGGTCCATGGGTCTCGTTTTGTTCCTCGGGCCCACCATTTCTTCCTCGGTCTCTGGTTTTGTTCCTCGGGTTCTTGTTTTCTTCCTCGGGCTCTGGTTTAATTTCTCGGGTTCTGGTTTTGTTCCTCAAGCTCTGATTTAGTTCCATTGGCTCTGATTTTGTTCCTCAGGCTCTGTTTTTTTCCCTCGGGCTCTGGTGTTATTCCTTGGACTCTAGTATAATTCCACGGGCTCTGGTTTTGTTCCTTGGGGCCTCCTTTTGTTCTTCGCGATCTGGTTTTGTTCCTCGGGATCTGGTTTTCTTCCTCAGGCTCTGGTTTCTTTCCTCGGGCTCTGATTTTGTTCCTCGAGCTGTGGTTTTGCTCCTCTAGCTCTGGTTGTCTTCCTCGGGCTCTGGTTTTCTTCCTCGAGGGCTAGTTTTGTTCCTCGGGGTCTCGTTTTCTTCCTCGGACCCTCCTTTTGTTCTTCGGGACCTGTTTTTGTTCCTTGGGCTCTGGTTTCTTTCCTCGGGCTCTGGTTTTGTTCCTCGAGCTGTGGTTTTGCTCCTCTAGCTCTGGTTGTCTTCCTCGGGCTCTAGTTTTTTTTCCTCGGGTTCTGGTTTTCTTCCTCGGGCTCTGGTTTAATTTCTCGGGTTCTGGTTTTGTTCCTCAAGCTCTGTTTTAGTTCCATTGGCTCTGGTTTTGTTCCTCAGGCTCTGTTTTTTTTCCTCGGGCTCTGGTGTTGTTTCTTGGACTCTAGTATAATTCCACGGGCTCTGGTTTTGTTCCTTGGGGCCTCCTTTTGTTCTTCGCGATCTGGTTTTGTTCCTCGGGCTCTGGTTTTCTTCCTCGGGCTCTGGTTTCTTTCCTCGGGCTCTGGTTTTGTTCCTCGAGCTGTGGTTTTGCTCCTCTAGCTCTGGTTGTCTTCCTCGGGCTCTGGTTTTCTTCCTCGAGGGCTAGTTTTGTTCCTCGGGGTCTCGTTTTCTTCCTCGGACCCTCCTTTTGTTCTTCGGGACCTGCTTTTGTTCCTTGGGCTCTGGTTTCTTTCCTCGGGCTCTGGTTTTGTTCCTCGAGCTGTGGTTTTGCTCCTCTAGCTCTGGTTGTCTTCCTCGTGCTCTGGTTTTCTTCCTCGAGGGCTGGTTTTGTTCCCCGGGCTCTGGTTTTGTTCTTCCAGCTCTGCTTTAGCTCCTCGGGCTCTGGTTTGGGTCCATGGGTCTCGTTTTGTTCCTCGGGCCCACCATTTCTTCCTCTGTCTCTGGTTTTGTTCCTCGGGTTCTGGTTTTCTTCCTCGGGCTCTGGTTTAATTTCTCGGGTTCTGGTTTTGTTCCTCGAGCTCTGGTTTAGTTCCATTGGCTCTGGTTTTGTTCCTCAGGCTCTGGTTTTTTTCCTCGGGCTCTGGTTTTGTTCCTCGGACTCTAGTATAATTCCACGGGCTCTGGTTTTGTTCCTTGGGGCCTCCTTTTGTTCTTCGCGATCTGGTTTTGTTCCTCGGGATCTGGTTTTGTTCCTCGGGCTCTGGTTTCTTTCTTCGGGAGCTCATTTTGTTCCTCGAGCTGTGGTTTTGCTCCTCTAGCTCTCGTTGTCTTCCTCGGTCTCTGGTTTTCTTCCTCGGGCTCTGCTTTTCTTCCTCGAGGGCTAGTTTTGTTCCTCGGGGTCTGGTTTTATTCCTCGGGCCCTCCTTTTGTTCTTCAGGATCTGGTTTTATTCCTCGGGCTCTGGTTTTCTTCCTCGGGCTCTGGTTTATTTCCTCGGGCTCTGGTTTTGTTCCTCGAGCTGTGGTTTTGCCCCTCTAGCTCTGGCTGTCTTCCTCGGGCTCTGGTTTTCTTCCTCGGGCTCTGGTTTTCTTTCTCGAGGGCTGGTTTTGTTCCCCGGGCTCTGGTTTTGTTCTTCCAGCTCTGCTTTAGCTCCTCGTCTCTGGTTTGGGTCCATGGGTCTCGTTGTGTTCCTCGGGCCCACCATTTCTTCCTCGGTCTCTGGTTTTGTTCCTCGGGTTCTGGTTTTCTTCCTCGGGCTCTGGTTTAATTTCTCGGGTTCTGGTTTTGTTCTTCGAGCTCTGGTTTAGTTCCATTGGCTCTGGTTTTGTTCCTCAGGCTCTGGTTTTTTTCCTCGGGCTCTGGTTTTGTTCCTCGGACTCTAGTATAATTCCACGGGCTCTGGTTTTGTTCCTTGGGGCCTCCTTTTGTTCTTCGCGATCTGGTTTTGTTCCTCGGGATCTGGTTTTGTTCCTCGGGCTCTGGTTTCTTTCTTCGGGAGCTCGTTTTGTTCCTCGAGCTGTGGTTTTGCTCCTCTAGCTCTGGTTGTCTTCCTCGGGCTCTGGTTTTCTTCCTCGAGGGCTAGTTTTGTTCCTCGGGGTCTCGTTTTCTTCCTCGGACCCTCCTTTTGTTCTTCGGGACCTGCTTTTGTTCCTTGGGCTCTGGTTTCTTTCCTCGGGCTCTGGTTTTGTTCCTCGAGCTGTGGTTTTGCTCCTCTAGCTCTGGTTGTCTTCCTCGGGCTCTGGTTTTCTTCCTCGAGGGCTAGTTTTGTTCCTCGGGCTCTGGTTTTTTCCCTCAGGCCCTCCTTTTGTTCTTCGGGATCTGGTTTTGTTCCTCGGGCTCTGGTTTTCTTCCTCGGGCTCTGGTTTCTTTCCTCAGGAGCTCCTTTTGTTCCTCGAGCTGTGGTTTTGCTCCTCTAGCTCTCGTTGTCTTCCTCGGGCTCTGGTTTTCTTCCTCGAGGGCTAGTTTCGTTCCTCGGGGTCTCGTTTTCTTCCTCGGACCCTCCTTTTGTTCTTCGGGACCTGCTTTTGTTCCTTGGGCTCTGGTTTCTTTCCTCGGGCTCTGGTTTTGTTCCTCGAGCTGTGGTTTTGCTCCTCTAGCTCTGGTTGTCTTCCTCGGGCTCTGGTTTTCTTCCTCGAGGGCTGGTTTTGTTGCCCGGGCTCTGGTTTTGTTCTTCCAGCTCTGCTTTAGCTCCTCGGGCTCTGGTTTGGGTCCATGGGTCTCGTTTTGTTCCTCGGGCCCACCATTTCTTCCTCGGTCTCTGGTTTTGTTCCTCGGGTTCTTGTTTTCTTCCTCGGGCTCTGGTTTAATTTCTCGGGTTCTGGTTTTGTTCCTCAAGCTCTGATTTAGTTCCATTGGCTCTGATTTTGTTCCTCAGGCTCTGTTTTTTTCCCTCGGGCTATGGTGTTATTCCTTGGACTCTAGTATAATTCCACGGGCTCTGGTTTTGTTCCTTGGGGCCTCCTTTTGTTCTTCGCGATCTGGTTTTGTTCCTCGGGATCTGGTTTTCTTCCTCAGGCTCTGGTTTCTTTCCTCGGGCTCTGATTTTGTTCCTCGAGCTGTGGTTTTGCTCCTCTAGCTCTGGTTGTCTTCCTCGGGCTCTGGTTTTCTTCCTCAAGGGCTAGTTTTGTTCCTCGGGGTCTCGTTTTCTTCCTCGGACCCTCCTTTTGTTCTTCGGGACCTGTTTTTGTTCCTTGGGCTCTGGTTTCTTTCCTCGGGCTCTGGTTTTGTTCCTCGAGCTGTGGTTTTGCTCCTCTAGCTCTGGTTGTCTTCCTCGGGCTCTAGTTTTGTTCCTCGGGTTCTGGTTTTCTTCCTCGGGCTCTGGTTTAATTTCTCGGGTTCTGGTTTTGTTCCTCAAGCTCTGTTTTAGTTCCATTGGCTCTGGTTTTGTTCCTCAGGCTCTGTTTTTTTTCCTCGGGCTCTGGTGTTGTTCCTTGGACTCTAGTATAATTCCACGGGCTCTGGTTTTGTTCCTTGGGGCCTCCTTTTGTTCTTCGCGATCTGGTTTTGTTCCTCGGGATCTGGTTTTGTTCCTCGGGCTCTGGTTTCTTTCCTCGGGCTCTGGTTTTGTTCCTCGAGCTGTGGTTTTGCTCCTCTAACTCTGGTTGTCTTCCTCGGGCTCTGGTTTTCTTCCTCGAGGGCTAGTTTTGTTCCTCGGGCTCTGGTTTTATTCCTCGGGCCCTCCTTTTGTTCTTCGCAATCTGGTTTTGTTCCTCGGGCTCTGGTTTTCTTCCTCGGGCTCTGGTTTCTTTCCTCGGGAGCTCCTTTTGTTCCTCGAGCTGTGGTTTTGCTCCTCTAGCTCTGGTTGTCTTCCTCGGGCTCTGGTTTTCTTCCTCGAGGGCTAGTTTTGTTCCTCGGGGTCTCGTTGTATTCCTCGGACCCTCCTTTTGTTCTTCGGGACCTGCTTTTGTTCCTTGGGCTCTGGTTTCTTTCCTCGGGCTCTGGTTTTGTTCCTCGAGCTGTGGTTTTGCTCCTCTAGCTCTGGTTGTCTTCCTCGTGCTCTGGTTTTCTTCCTCGAGGGCTGGTTTTGTTGTCCGGGCTCTGGTTTTCTTCTTCCAGCTCTGCTTTAGCTCCTCGTCTCTGGTTTGGGTCCATGGGTCTCGTTTTGTTCCTCGGGCCCACCATTTCTTCCTCTGTCTCTGGTTTTGTTCCTCGGGTTCTGGTTTTCTTCCTCGGGCTCTGGTTTAATTTCTCGGGTTCTGGTTTTGTTCCTCGAGCTCTGGTTTAGTTCCATTGGCTCTGGTTTTGTTCCTCAGGCTCTGGTTTTTTTCCTCGGGCTCTGGTTTTGTTCCTCGGACTCTAGTATAATTCCACGGGCTCTGGTTTTGTTCCTTGGGGCCTCCTTTTGTTCTTCGCGATCTGGTTTTGTTCCTCGGGATCTGGTTTTGTACCTCGGGCTCTGGTTTCTTTCTTCGGGAGCTCGTTTTGTTCCTCGAGCTGTGGTTTTGCTCCTCTAGCTCTCGTTGTCTTCCTCGGGCTCTGGTTTTCTTCCTCGGGCTCTGCTTTTCTTCCTCGAGGGCTAGTTTTGTTCCTCGGGGTCTGGTTTTATTCCTCGGGCCCTCCTTTTGTTCTTCAGGATCTGGTTTTATTCCTCGGGCTCTGGTTTTCTTCCTCGGGCTCTGGTTTATTTCCTCGGGCTCTGGTTTTGTTCCTCGAGCTGTGGTTTTGCCCCTCTAGCTCTGGCTGTCTTCCTCGGGCTCTGGTTTTCTTCCTCGGGCTCTGGTTTTCTTCCTCGAGGGCTGGTTTTGTTCCCCGGGCTCTGGTTTTGTTCTTCCAGCTCTGCTTTAGCTCCTCGGGCTCTGGTTTGGGTCCATGGGTCTCGTTTTGTTCCTCGGGCCCACCATTTCTTCCTCGGTCTCTGGTTTTGTTCCTCGGGTTCTGGTTTTCTTCCTCGGGCTCTGGTTTAATTTCTCGGGTTCTGGTTTTGTTCCTCAAGCTCTGGTTTAGTTCCATTGGCTCTGGTTTTGTTCCTCAGGCTCTGGTTTTTTTCCTCGGGCTCTGGTTTTGTTCCTCGGACTCTAGTATAATTCCACGGGCTCTGGTTTTGTTCCTTGGGGCCTCCTTTTGTTCTTCGCGATCTGGTTTTGTTCCTCGGGATCTGGTTTTGTTCCTCGGGCTCTGGTTTCTTTCTTCGGGAGCTCGTTTTGTTCCTCGAGCTGTGGTTTTGCTCCTCTAGCTCTGGTTGTCTTCCTCGGGCTCTGGTTTTCTTCCTCGGGCTCTGCTTTTCTTCCTCGAGGGCTGGTTTTGTTCCCCGGGCTCTGGTTTTGTCCTTCCAGCTCTGCTTTATCTCCTCGGGCTCTGGTTTGGGTCCATGGGTCTCGTTTTGTTCCTCGGGCCCACCATTTCTTCCTCGGTCTCTGGTTTTGTTCCTCGGGTTCTGGTTTTCTTCCTCGGGCTCTGGTTTAATTTCTCGGGTTCTGGTTTTGTTCCTCAAGCTCTGTTTTAGTTCCATTGTCTCTGGTTTTGTTCCTCAGGCTCTGGTTTTTTTCCTCGGGCTCTGGTGTTGTTCCTTGGATTCTAGTATAATTCCACGGGCTCTGGTTTTGTTCCTTGGGGCCTCCTTTTGTTCTTTGCGATCTGGTTTTGTTCCTCGGGATCTGGTTTTGTTCCTTGGGCTCTGGTTTCTTTCCTCGGGCTCTGGTTTTGTTCCTCGAGCTGTGGTTTTGCTCCTCTAGCTCTCGTTGCCTTCCTCGGGCTCTGGTTTTCTTCCGCGGGCTCTGCTTTTCTTCCTCGAGGGCTAGTTTTGTTCCTCGGGGTCTTGTTTTATTCCACGGGCCCTCCTTTTGTTCTTCGCAATCTGGTTTTGTTCCTCGGGCTCTGGTTTCGTTCCTCGGGCTCTGGTTTTGCTCCTCTAGCTCTGGTTGTCTTCCTCAAGCTGTGGTTTTGCTTCTCTAGCTCTCGTTGTCTTCCTCGGGCTCTGGTTTTCTTCCTCGAGGGCTGGTTTTGTTCCCCGGGCTCTGGTTTTGTTCTTCCACCTCTGCTTTAGCTCCTCGGGCTCTGGTTTGGGTCCATGGGTCTCGTTTTGTTCCTCGGGCCCACCATTTGTTCCTCCGTCTCTGGTTCTGTTCCTCGGGTTCTGGTGTTCTTCCTCAGGCTCTGGTTTAATTTCTCGGGTTCTGGTTTTGTTCCTCGAGCTCTGGTTTAGTTCCATTGGCTCTGGTT
Organism: Calonectris borealis; assembly: GCF_964195595.1. Taxonomy (NCBI): domain Eukaryota; kingdom Metazoa; phylum Chordata; class Aves; order Procellariiformes; family Procellariidae; genus Calonectris; species Calonectris borealis. The sequence goes on along the minus strand of NW_027441453.1, from coordinate 1,533,378 downwards.
TTGTTCCTCAGGCTCTGGTTTTTTTCCTCGGGCTCTGGTGTTGTTCCTTGGACTCTAGTATAATTCCACGGGCTCTGGTTTTGTTCCTTGGGGCCTCCTTTTGTTCTTCGCGATCTGGTTTTGTTCCTCGGGATCTGGTTTTGTTCCTCGGGCTCTGGTTTCTTTCCTCGGGCTCTGGTTTTGTTCCTCGAGCTGTGGTTTTGCTCCTCTAGCTCTGGTTGTCTTCCTCGGGCTCTGGTTTTCTTCCTCGAGGGCTAGTTTTGTTCCTCGGGCTCTGGTTTTTTCCCTCAGGCCCTCCTTTTGTTCTTCGGGATCTGGTTTTGTTCCTCGGGCTCTGGTTTTCTTCCTCGGGCTCTGGTTTCTTTCCTCGGGAGCTCCTTTTGTTCCTCGAGCTGTGGTTTTGCTCCTCTAGCTCTGGTTGTCTTCCTCGGGCTCTGGTTTTCTTCCTCGAGGGCTGGTTTTGTTCCCCGGGCTCTGGTTTTGTTCTTCCAGCTCTGCTTTAGCTCCTCGGGCTCTGGTTTGGGTCCATGGGTCTCGTTTTGTTCCTCGGGCCCACCATTTCTTCCTCGGTCTGTGGTTTTGTTCCTCGGGTTCTGGTTTTCTTCCTCGGGCTCTGGTTTAATTTCTCGGGTTCTGGTTTTGTTCCTCAAGCTCTGATTTAGTTCCATTGGCTCTGATTTTGTTCCTCAGGCTCTGGTTTTTTCCCTCGGGCTCTGGTTTTGTTCCTTGGACTCTAGTATAATTCCACGGGCTCTGGTTTTGTTCCTTGGGGCCTCCTTTTGTTCTTCGCGATCTGGTTTTGTTCCTCGGGATCTGGTTTTGTTCCTCGGGCTCTGGTTTCTTTCCTCGGGAGCTCGTTTTGTTCCTCGAGCTGTGGTTTTGCTCCTCTAGCTCTGGTTGTCTTCCTCGGACTCTGGTTTTCTTCCTCGGGCTCTGCTTTTCTTCCTCGAGGGCTAGTTTTGTTCCTCGGGCTCTGGTTTTGTTCCTTGGGGCCTCCTTTTGTTCTTCGGGATCTGGTTTTGTTCCTCGGGATCTGGTTTTCTTCCTCAGGCTCTGGTTTCTTTCCTCGGGCTCTGATTTTGTTCCTCGAGCTGTGGTTTTGCTCCTCTAGCTCTGGTTGTCTTCCTCGGGCTCTGGTTTTCTTCCTCGAGGGCTAGTTTTGTTCCTCGGGGTCTCGTTTTCTTCCTCGGACCCTCCTTTTGTTCTTCGGGACCTGTTTTTGTTCCTTGGGCTCTGGTTGTCTTCCTCGGGCTCTGGTTTTCTTCCGCCGGCTCTGCTTTTCTTCCTCGAGGGCTAGTTTTGTTCCTCGGGGTCTCGTTTTATTCCACGGGCCCTCCTTTTGTTCTTCGCAATCTGGTTTTGTTCCTCGGGATCTGGTTTCGTTCCTCGGGCTCTGGTTTTGCTCCTCTAGCTCTGGTTGTCTTCCTCAAGCTGTGGTTTTGCTTCTCTAGCTCTCGTTGTCTTCCTCGGGCTCTGGTTTTCTTCCTCGAGGGCTGGTTTTGTTCCCCGGGCTCTGGTTTTGTTCTTCCAGCTCTGCTTTAGCTCCTCGGGCTGTGGTTTGGGTCCATGGGTCTCGTTTTGTTCCTCGGGCCCACCATTTCTTCCTCCGTCTCTGGTTCTGTTCCTCGGGTTCTGGTGTTCTTCCTCGGGCTCTGGTTTAATTTCTCGGGTTCTGGTTTTGTTCCTCGAGCTCTGGTTTAGTTCCATTGGCTCTGGTTTTGTTCCTCAGGCTCTGGTTTTTTTCCTCGGGCTCTGGTTTTGTTCCTCGGACTCTAGTATAATTCCACGGGCTCTGGTTTTGTTCGTTGGGGCCTCCTTTTGTTCTTCGGGATCTGGTTTTGTTCCTCGGGATCTGGTTTTCTTCCTCAGGCTCTGGTTTCTTTCCTCGGGCTCTGATTTTGTTCCTCGAGCTGTGGTTTTGCTCCTCTAGCTCTCGTTGTCTTCCTCGGGCTCTGGTTTTCTTCCTCGAGGGCTAGTTTTGTTCCTCGGGGTCTCGTTTTCTTCCTCGGACCCTCCTTTTGTTCTTCGGGACCTGTTTTTGTTCCTTGGGCTCTGGTTGTCTTCCTCGGGCTCTGGTTGTCCTCCTCGGGCTCTGGTTTTCTTCCTCGAGGGCTGGTTTTGTTCCCCGGGCTCTGGTTTTGTTCTTCCAGCTCTGCTTTAGCTCCTCGGGCTCTGGTTTGGGTCCATGGGTCTCGTTTTGTTCCTCGGGCCCACCATTTCTTCCTCGGTCTCTGGTTTTGTTCCTCGGGTTCTGGTTTTCTTCCTCGGGCTCTGGTTTAATTTCTCGGGTTCTGGTTTTGTTCCTCAAGCTCTGTTTTAGTTCCATTGGCTCTGGTTTTGTTCCTCAGGCTCTGGTTTTTTTCCTCGGGCTCTGGTGTTGTTCCTTGGACTCTAGTATAATTCCACGGGCTCTGGTTTTGTTCCTTGGGGCCTCCTTTTGTTCTTCGCGATCTGGTTTTGTTCCTCGGGATCTGGTTTTGTTCCTCGGGCTCTGGTTTCTTTCCTCGGGCTCTGGTTTTGTTCCTCGAGCTGTGGTTTTGCTCCTCTAGCTCTCGTTGCCTTCCTCGGGCTCTGGTTTTCTTCCTCGGGCTCTGCTTTTCTTCCTCGAGGGCTAGTTTTGTTCCTCGGGGTCTCGTTTTATTCCACGGGCCCTGCTTTTGTTCTTCGCAATCTGGTTTTGTTCCTCGGGCTCTGGTTTCGTTCCTCGGGCTCTGGTTTTGCTCCTCTAGCTCTGGTTGTCTTCCTCAAGCTGTGGTTTTGCTTCTCTAGCTCTCGTTGTCTTCCTCGGGCTCTGGTTTTCTTCCTCGAGGGCTGGTTTTGTTCCCCGGGCTCTGGTTTTGTTCTTCCAGCTCTGCTTTAGCTCCTCGGGCTCTGGTTTGGGTCCATGGGTCTCGTTTTGTTCCTCGGGCCCACCATTTGTTCCTCCGTCTCTGGTTCTGTTCCTCGGGTTCTGGTGTTCTTCCTCGGGCTCTGGTTTAATTTCTCGGGTTCTGGTTTTGTTCCTCGAGCTCTGGTTTAGTTCCATTGGCTCTGGTTTTGTTCCTCAGGCTCTGGTTTTTTTCCTCGGGCTCTGGTGTTGTTCCTTGGACTCTAGTATAATTCCACGGGCTCTGGTTTTGTTCCTTGGGGCCTCCTTTTGTTCTTCGCGATCTGGTTTTGTTCCTCGGGATCTGGTTTTGTTCCTCGGGCTCTGGTTTCTTTCCTCGGGCTCTGGTTTTGTTCCTCGAGCTGTGGTTTTGCTCCTCTAGCTCTGGTTGTCTTCCTCGGGCTCTGGTTTTCTTCCTCGAGGGCTAGTTTTGTTCCTCGGGCTCTGGTTTTTTCCCTCAGGCCCTCCTTTTGTTCTTCGGGATCTGGTTTTGTTCCTCGGGCTCTGGTTTTCTTCCTCGGGCTCTGGTTTCTTTCCTCGGGAGCTCCTTTTGTTCCTCGAGCTGTGGTTTTGCTCCTCTAGCTCTGGTTGTCTTCCTCGGGCTCTGGTTTTCTTCCTCGAGGGCTGGTTTTGTTCCCCGGGCTCTGGTTTTGTTCTTCCAGCTCTGCTTTAGCTCCTCGGGCTCTGGTTTGGGTCCATGGGTCTCGTTTTGTTCCTCGGGCCCACCATTTCTTCCTCGGTCTCTGGTTTTGTTCCTCGGGTTCTGGTTTTCTTCCTCGGGCTCTGGTTTAATTTCTCGGGTTCTGGTTTTGTTCCTCAAGCTCTGATTTAGTTCCATTGGCTCTGATTTTGTTCCTCAGGCTCTGGTTTTTTCCCTCGGGCTCTGGTTTTGTTCCTTGGACTCTAGTATAATTCCACGGGCTCTGGTTTTGTTCCTTGGGGCCTCCTTTTGTTCTTCGCGATCTGGTTTTGTTCCTCGGGATCTGGTTTTGTTCCTCGGGCTCTGGTTTCTTTCCTCGGGAGCTCGTTTTGTTCCTCGAGCTGTGGTTTTGCTCCTCTAGCTCTGGTTGTCTTCCTCGGACTCTGGTTTTCTTCCTCGGGCTCTGCTTTTCTTCCTCGAGGGCTAGTTTTGTTCCTCGGGCTCTGGTTTTGTTCCTTGGGGCCTCCTTTTGTTCTTCGGGATCTGGTTTTGTTCCTCGGGATCTGGTTTTCTTCCTCAGGCTCTGGTTTCTTTCCTCGGGCTCTGATTTTGTTCCTCGAGCTGTGGTTTTGCTCCTCTAGCTCTGGTTGTCTTCCTCGGGCTCTGGTTTTCTTCCTCGAGGGCTAGTTTTGTTCCTCGGGGTCTCGTTTTCTTCCTCGGACCCTCCTTTTGTTCTTCGGGACCTGTTTTTGTTCCTTGGGCTCTGGTTGTCTTCCTCGGGCTCTGGTTTTCTTCCGCGGGCTCTGCTTTTCTTCCTCGAGGGCTAGTTTTGTTCCTCGGGGTCTCGTTTTATTCCACGGGCCCTCCTTTTGTTCTTCGCAATCTGGTTTTGTTCCTCGGGCTCTGGTTTCGTTCCTCGGGCTCTGGTTTTGCTCCTCTAGCTCTGGTTGTCTTCCTCAAGCTGTGGTTTTGCTTCTCTAGCTCTCGTTGTCTTCCTCGGGCTCTGGTTTTCTTCCTCGAGGGCTGGTTTTGTTCCCCGGGCTCTGGTTTTGTTCTTCCAGCTCTGCTTTAGCTCCTCGGGCTGTGGTTTGGGTCCATGGGTCTCGTTTTGTTCCTCGGGCCCACCATTTGTTCCTCCGTCTCTGGTTCTGTTCCTCGGGTTCTGGTGTTCTTCCTCGGGCTCTGGTTTAATTTCTCGGGTTCTGGTTTTGTTCCTCGAGCTCTGGTTTAGTTCCATTGGCTCTGGTTTTGTTCCTCAGGCTCTGGTTTTTTTCCTCGGGCTCTGGTTTTGTTCCTCGGACTCTAGTATAATTCCACGGGCTCTGGTTTTGTTCGTTGGGGCCTCCTTTTGTTCTTCGGGATCTGGTTTTGTTCCTCGGGATCTGGTTTTCTTCCTCAGGCTCTGGTTTCTTTCCTCGGGCTCTGATTTTGTTCCTCGAGCTGTGGTTTTGCTCCTCTAGCTCTGGTTGTCTTCCTCGGGCTCTGGTTTTCTTCCTCGAGGGCTAGTTTTGTTCCTCGGGGATCCGTTTTATTCCTCGGACCCTCCTTTTGTTCTTCGGGACCTGCTTTTGTTCCTTGGGCTCTGGTTTCTTTCCTCGGGCTCTGGTTTTGTTCCTCGAGCTGTGGTTTTGCTCCTCTAGCTCTGGTTGTCTTCCTCGGGCTCTGGTTTTGTTCCTCGGGTTCTTGTTTTCTTCCTCGGGCTCTGGTTTAATTTCTCGGGTTCTGGTTTTGTTCCTCAAGCTCTGATTTAGTTCCATTGGCTCTGATTTTGTTCCTCAGGCTCTGGTTTTTTCCCTCGGGCTCTGGTTTTGTTCCTTGGACTCTAGTATAATTCCACGGGCTCTGGTTTTGTTCCTTGGGGCCTCCTTTTGTTCTTCGCGATCTGGTTTTGTTCCTCGGGATCTGGTTTTGTTCCTCGGGCTCTGGTTTCTTTCCTCGGGAGCTCGTTTTGTTCCTCGAGCTGTGGTTTTGCTCCTCTAGCTCTGGTTGTCTTCCTCGGACTCTGGTTTTCTTCCTCGGGCTCTGCTTTTCTTCCTCGAGGGCTAGTTTTGTTCCTCGGGCTCTGGTTTTGTTCCTTGGGGCCTCCTTTTGTTCTTCGGGATCTGGTTTTGTTCCTCGGGATCTGGTTTTCTTCCTCAGGCTCTGGTTTCTTTCCTCGGGCTCTGATTTTGTTCCTCGAGCTGTGGTTTTGCTCCTCTAGCTCTGGTTGTCTTCCTCGGGCTCTGGTTTTCTTCCTCGAGGGCTAGTTTTGTTCCTCGGGGTCTCGTTTTCTTCCTCGGACCCTCCTTTTGTTCTTCGGGACCTGTTTTTGTTCCTTGGGCTCTGGTTGTCTTCCTCGGGCTCTGGTTTTCTTCCGCGGGCTCTGCTTTTCTTCCTCGAGGGCTAGTTTTGTTCCTCGGGGTCTCGTTTTATTCCACGGGCCCTCCTTTTGTTCTTCGCAATCTGGTTTTGTTCCTCGGGCTCTGGTTTCGTTCCTCGGGCTCTGGTTTTGCTCCTCTAGCTCTGGTTGTCTTCCTCAAGCTGTGGTTTTGCTTCTCTAGCTCTCGTTGTCTTCCTCGGGCTCTGGTTTTCTTCCTCGAGGGCTGGTTTTGTTCCCCGGGCTCTGGTTTTGTTCTTCCAGCTCTGCTTTAGCTCCTCGGGCTGTGGTTTGGGTCCATGGGTCTCGTTTTGTTCCTCGGGCCCACCATTTGTTCCTCCGTCTCTGGTTCTGTTCCTCGGGTTCTGGTGTTCTTCCTCGGGCTCTGGTTTAATTTCTCGCGTTCTGGTTTTGTTCCTCGAGCTCTGGTTTAGTTCCATTGGCTCTGGTTTTGTTCCTCAGGCTCTGGTTTTTTTCCTCGGGCTCTGGTTTTGTTCCTCGGACTCTAGTATAATTCCACGGGCTCTGGTTTTGTTCGTTGGGGCCTCCTTTTGTTCTTCGCGATCTGGTTTTGTTCCTCGGGATCTGGTTTTCTTCCTCAGGCTCTGGTTTCTTTCCTCGGGCTCTGATTTTGTTCCTCGAGCTGTGGTTTTGCTCCTCTAGCTCTGGTTGTCTTCCTCGGGCTCTGGTTTTCTTCCTCGAGGGCTAGTTTTGTTCCTCGGGGTCTCGTTTTCTTCCTCGGACCCTCCTTTTGTTCTTCGGGACCTGTTTTTGTTCCTTGGGCTCTGGTTGTCTTCCTCGGGCTCTGGTTGTCCTCCTCGGGCTCTGGTTTTCTTCCTCGAGGGCTGGTTTTGTTCCCCGGGCTCTGGTTTTGTTCTTCCAGCTCTGCTTTAACTCCTCGGGCTCTGGTTTGGGTCCATGGGTCTCGTTTTGTTCCTCGGGCCCACCATTTCTTCCTCGGTCTCTGGTTTTGTTCCTCGGGTTCTGGTTTTCTTCCTCGGGCTCTGGTTTAATTTCTCGGGTTCTGGTTTTGTTCCTCAAGCTCTGTTTTAGTTCCATTGGCTCTGGTTTTGTTCCTCAGGCTCTGGTTTTTTTCCTCGGGCTCTGGTGTTGTTCCTTGGACTCTAGTATAATTCCACGGGCTCTGGTTTTGTTCCTTGGGGCCTCCTTTTGTTCTTCGCGATCTGGTTTTGTTCCTCGGGATCTGGTTTTGTTCCTCGGGCTCTGGTTTCTTTCCTCGGGCTCTGGTTTTGTTCCTCGAGCTGTGGTTTTGCTCCTCTAGCTCTCGTTGCCTTCCTCGGGCTCTGGTTTTCTTCCTCGGGCTCTGCTTTTCTTCCTCGAGGGCTAGTTTTGTTCCTCGGGGTCTCGTTTTATTCCACGGGCCCTCCTTTTGTTCTTCGCAATCTGGTTTTGTTCCTCGGGCTCTGGTTTCGTTCCTCGGGCTCTGGTTTTGCTCCTCTAGCTCTGGTTGTCTTCCTCGAGCTGTGGTTTTGCTTCTCTAGCTCTCGTTGTCTTCCTCGGGCTCTGGTTTTCTTCCTCGAGGGCTGGTTTTGTTCCCCGGGCTCTGGTTTTGTTCTTCCAGCTCTGCTTTAGCTCCTCGGGCTCTGGTTTGGGTCCACGGGTCTCGTTTTGTTCCTCGGGCCCACCATTTGTTCCTCCGTCTCTGGTTCTGTTCCTCGGGTTCTGGTGTTCTTCCTCGGGCTCTGGTTTAATTTCTCGGGTTCTGGTTTTGTTCCTCGAGCTCTGGTTTAGTTCCATTGGCTCTGGTTTTGTTCCTCAGGCTCTGGTTTTTTTCCTCGGGCTCTGGTTTTGTTCCTCGGACTCTAGTATAATTCCACGGGCTCTGGTTTTGTTCCTTGGGGCCTCCTTTTGTTCTTCGCGATCTGGTTTTGTTCCTCGGGATCTGGTTTTGTTCCTCGGGCTCTGGTTTCTTTCCTCGGGCTCTGGTTTTGTTCCTCGAGCTGTGGTTTTGCTCCTCTAGCTCTGGTTGTCTTCCTCGGGCTCTGGTTTTCTTCCTCGAGGGCTAGTTTTGTTCCTCGGGCTCTGGTTTTGTTCCTTGGGGCCTCCTTTTGTTCTTCGGGATCTGGTTTTGTTCCTCGGGCTCTGGTTTTCTTCCTCGGGCTCTGGTTTCTTTCCTCGGGAGCTCCTTTTGTTCCTCGAGCTGTGGTTTTGCTCCTCTAGCTCTGGTTGTCTTCCTCGGGCTCTGGTTTTCTTCCTCGAGGGCTAGTTTCGTTCCTCGGGGTCTCGTTTTCTTCCTCGGACCCTCCTTTTGTTCTTCGGGACCTGCTTTTGTTCCTTGGGCTCTGGTTTCTTTCCTCGGGCTCTGGTTTTGTTCCTCGAGCTGTGGTTTTGCTCCTCTAGCTCTGGTTGTCTTCCTCGGGCTCTGGTTTTCTTCCTCGAGGGCTGGTTTTGTTCCCCGGTCTCTGGTTTTGTTCTTCCAGCTCTGCTTTAGCTCCTCGGGCTCTGGTTTGGGTCCATGGGTCTCGTTTTGTTCCTCGGGCCCACCATTTCTTCCTCGGTCTCTGGTTTTGTTCCTCGGGTTCTGGTTTTCTTCCTCGGGCTCTGGTTTAATTTCTCGGGTTCTGGTTTTGTTCCTCAAGCTCTGATTTAGTTCCATTGGCTCTGATTTTGTTCCTCGGGTTCTGGTTTTTTTCCTCAGGCTCTGGTGTTATTCCTTGGACTCTAGTATAATTCCACGGGCTCTGGTTTTGTTCCTTGGGGCCTCCTTTTGTTCTTCGCGATCTGGTTTTGTTCCTCGGGATCTGGATTTGTACCTCGGGCTCTGGTTTCTTTCCTCGGGAGCTCGTTTTGTTCCTCGAGCTGTGGTTTTGCTCCTCTAGCTCTGGTTGTCTTCCTCGGGCTCTGGTTTACTTCCTCGGGCTCTGGTTTTCTTCCTCGAGGGCTAGTTTTGTTCCTCGGGCTCTGGTTTTATTCCTCGGGCCCTCCTTTTGTTCTTCGGGATCTGGTTTTGTTCCTCGGGATCTGGTTTTCTTCCTCAGGCTCTGGTTTCTTTCCTCGGGCTCTGATTTTGTTCCTCGAGCTGTGGTTTTGCTCCTCTAGCTCTGGTTGTCTTCCTCGGGCTCTGGTTTTCTTCCTCGAGGGCTAGTTTTGTTCCTCGGGGTCTCGTTGTATTCCTCGGACCCTCCTTTTGTTCTTCGGGACCTGCTTTTGTTCCTTGGGCTCTGGTTTCTTTCCTCGGGCTCTGGTTTTGTTCCTCGAGCTGTGGTTTTGCTCCTCTAGTTCTGGTTGTCTTCCTCGGGCTCTGGTTTTGTTCCTCGGGTTCTTGTTTTCTTCCTCGGGCTCTGGTTTAATTTCTCGGGTTCTGGTTTTGTTCCTCAAGCTCTGATTTAGTTCCATTGGCTCTGATTTTGTTCCTCAGGCTCTGGTTTTTTCCCTCGGGCTCTGGTTTTGTTCCTTGGACTCTAGTATAATTCCACGGGCTCTGGTTTTGTTCCTTGGGGCCTCCTTTTGTTCTTCGCGATCTGGTTTTGTTCCTCGGGATCTGGTTTTGTTCCTCGGGCTCTGGTTTCTTTCCTCGGGAGCTCGTTTTGTTCCTCGAGCTGTGGTTTTGCTCCTCTAGCTCTGGTTGTCTTCCTCGGACTCTGGTTTTCTTCCTCGGGCTCTGCTTTTCTTCCTCGAGGGCTAGTTTTGTTCCTCGGGCTCTGGTTTTGTTCCTTGGGGCCTCCTTTTGTTCTTCGGGATCTGGTTTTGTTCCTCGGGATCTGGTTTTCTTCCTCAGGCTCTGGTTTCTTTCCTCGGGCTCTGATTTTGTTCCTCGAGCTGTGGTTTTGCTCCTCTAGCTCTGGTTGTCTTCCTCGGGCTCTGGTTTTCTTCCTCGAGGGCTAGTTTTGTTCCTCGGGGTCTCGTTTTCTTCCTCGGACCCTCCTTTTGTTCTTCGGGACCTGTTTTTGTTCCTTGGGCTCTGGTTGTCTTCCTCGGGCTCTGGTTGTCTTCCTCGGGCTCTGGTTTTCTTCCTCGAGGGCTGGTTTTGTTCCCCGGGCTCTGGTTTTGTTCTTCCAGCTCTGCTTTAGCTCCTCGGGCTCTGGTTTGGGTCCATGGGTCTCGTTTTGTTCCTCGGGCCCACCATTTCTTCCTCGGTCTCTGGTTTTGTTCCTCGGGTTCTGGTTTTATTCCTCGGGCCCTCCTTTTGTTCTTCGGGATCTGGTTTTGTTCCTCGGGATCTGGTTTTCTTCCTCAGGCTCTGGTTTCTTTCCTCGGGCTCTGGTTTTGTTCCTCGAGCTGTGGTTTTGCTCCTCTAGCTCTGGTTGTCTTCCTCGGGCTCTGGTTTTGTTCCTCGGGTTCTGGTTTTCTTCCTCGGGCTCTGGTTTAATTTCTCGGGTTCTGGTTTTGTTCCTCAAGCTCTGATTTAGTTCCATTGGCTCTGATTTTGTTCCTCAGGCTCTGGTTTTTTCCCTCGGGCTCTGGTTTTGTTCCTTGGACTCTAGTATAATTCCACGGGCTCTGGTTTTGTTCCTTGGGGCCTCCTTTTGTTCTTCGCGATCTGGTTTTGTTCCTCGGGATCTGGTTTTGTTCCTCGGGCTCTGGTTTCTTTCCTCGGGAGCTCGTTTTGTTCCTCGAGCTGTGGTTTTGCTCCTCTAGCTCTGGTTGTCTTCCTCGGACTCTGGTTTTTTTCCTCGGGCTCTGGTTTTGTTCCTCGGACTCTAGTATAATTCCACGGGCTCTGGTTTTGTTCGTTGGGGCCTCCTTTTGTTCTTCGGGATCTGGTTTTGTTCCTCGGGATCTGGTTTTCTTCCTCAGGCTCTGGTTTCTTTCCTCGGGCTCTGATTTTGTTCCTCGAGCTGTGGTTTTGCTCCTCTAGCTCTGGTTGTCTTCCTCGGGCTCTGGTTTTCTTCCTCGAGGGCTAGTTTTGTTCCTCGGGGTCTCGTTTTCTTCCTCGGACCCTCCTTTTGTTCTTCGGGACCTGTTTTTGTTCCTTGGGCTCTGGTTGTCTTCCTCGGGCTCTGGTTGTCTTCCTCGGGCTCTGGTTTTCTTCCTCGAGGGCTGGTTTTGTTCCCCGGGCTCTGGTTTTGTTCTTCCAGCTCTGCTTTAGCTCCTCGGGCTCTGGTTTGGGTCCATGGGTCTCGTTTTGTTCCTCGGGCCCACCATTTCTTCCTCGGTCTCTGGTTTTGTTCCTAGGGTTCTGGTTTTCTTCCTCGGGCTCTGGTTTAATTTCTCGGGTTCTGGTTTTGTTCCTCAAGCTCTGTTTTAGTTCCATTGGCTCTGGTTTTGTTCCTCAGGCTCTGGTTTTTTTCCTCGGGCTCTGGTGTTGTTCCTTGGACTCTAGTATAATTCCACGGGCTCTGGTTTTGTTCCTTGGGGCCTACTTTTGTTCTTCGCGATCTGGTTTTGTTCCTCGGGATCTGGTTTTATTCCTTGGGCTCTGGTTTCTTTCCTTGGGCTCTGGTTTTGTTCCTCGAGCTGTGGTTTTGCTCCTCTAGCTCTCGTTGCCTTCCTCGGGCTCTGGTTTTCTTCCTCGGGCTCTGCTTTTCTTCCTCGAGGGCTAGTTTTGTTCCTCGGGGTCTCGTTTTATTCCACGGGCCCTCCTTTTGTTCTTCGCAATCTGGTTTTGTTCCTCGGGCTCTGGTTTCGTTCCTCGGGCTCTGGTTTTGCTCCTCTAGCTCTGGTTGTCTTCCTCAAGCTGTGGTTTTGCTTCTCTAGCTCTCGTTGTCTTCCTCGGGCTCTGGTTTTCTTCCTCGAGGGCTGGTTTTGTTCCCCGGGCTCTGGTTTTGTTCTTCCAGCTCTGCTTTAGCTCCTCGGGCTCTGGTTTGGGTCCATGGGTCTCGTTTTGTTCCTCGGGCCCACCATTTGTTCCTCCGTCTCTGGTTCTGTTCCTCGGGTTCTGGTGTTCTTCCTCGGGCTCTGGTTTAATTTCTCGGGTTCTGGTTTTGTTCCTCGAGCTCTGCTTTAGTTCCATTGGCTCTGGTTTTGTTCCTCAGGCTCTGGTTTTTTTCCTCAGGCTCTGGTTTTGTTCCTCGGACTCTAGTATAATTCCACGGGCTCTGGTTTTGTTCCTTGGGGCCTCCTTTTGTTCTTCGGGATCTGGTTTTGTTCCTCGGGATCTGGTTTTCTTCCTCAGGCTCTGGTTTCTTTCCTCGGGCTCTGGTTTTGTTCCTCGAGCTGTGGTTTTGCTCCTCTAGCTCTGGTTGTCTTCCTCGGGCTCTGGTTTTCTTCCTCGAGGGTTAGTTTTGTTCCTCGGGGTCTCGTTTTCTTCCTCGGACCCTCCTTTTGTTCTTCGGGACCTGTTTTTGTTCCTTGGGCTCTGGTTGTCTTCCTCGGGCTCTGGTTGTCCTCCTCGGGCTCTGGTTTTCTTCCTCGAGGGCTGGTTTTGTTCCCCGGGCTCTGGTTTTGTTCTTCCAGCTCTGCTTTAGCTCCTCGGGCTCTGGTTTGGGTCCATGGGTCTCGTTTTGTTCCTCGGGCCCACCATTTCTTCCTCGGTCTCTGGTTTTGTTCCTCGGGTTCTGGTTTTCTTCCTCGGGCTCTGGTTTAATTTCTCGGGTTCTGGTTTTGTTCCTCAAGCTCTGTTTTAGTTCCATTGGCTCTGGTTTTGTTCCTCAGGCTCTGGTTTTTTTCCTCGGGCTCTGGTGTTGTTCCTTGGACTCTAGTATAATTCCACGGGCTCTGGTTTTGTTCCTTGGGGCCTCCTTTTGTTCTTCGCGATCTGGTTTTGTTCCTCGGGATCTGGTTTTTTCCCTCAGGCCCTCCTTTTGTTCTTCGGGATCTGGTTTTGTTCCTCGGGCTCTGGTTTTCTTCCTCGGGCTCTGGTTTCTTTCCTCGGGAGCTCCTTTTGTTCCTCGAGCTGTGGTTTTGCTCCTCTAGCTCTGGTTGTCTTCCTCGGGCTCTGGTTTTCTTCCTCGAGGGCTAGTTTTGTTCCTCGGGGTCTCGTTTTCTTCCTCGGACCCTCCTTTTGTTCTTCGGGACCTGCTTTTGTTCCTTGGGCTCTGGTTTCTTTCCTCGGGCTCTGGTTTTGTTCCTCGAGCTGTGGTTTTGCTCCTCTAGCTCTCGTTGTCTTCCTCGGGCTCTGGTTTTCTTCCTCGAGGGCTGGTTTTGTTGCCCGGGCTCTGGTTTTGTTCTTCCAGCTCTGCTTTAGCTCCTCGGGCTCTGGTTTGGGTCCATGGGTCTCGTTTTGTTCCTCGGGCCCACCATTTCTTCCTCGGTCTCTGGTTTTGTTCCTCGGGTTCTGGTTTTCTTCCTCGGGCTCCGGTTTAATTTCTCGGGTTCTGGTTTTGTTCCTCAAGCTCTGATTTAGTTCCATTGGCTCTGATTTTGTTCCTCAGGCTCTGGTTTTTTTCCTCGGGCTCTGGTGTTATTCCTTGGACTCTAGTATAATTCCACGGGCTCTGGTTTTTTTCCTTGGGGCCTCCTTTTGTTCTTCGCGATCTGGTTTTGTTCCTCGGGATCTGGTTTTGTACCTCGGGCTCTGGTTTCTTTCCTCGGGAGCTCGTTTTGTTCCTCGAGCTGTGGTTTTGCTCCTCTAGCTCTGGTTGTCTTCCTCGGACTCTGGTTTTCTTCCTCGGGCTCTGCTTTTCTTCCTCGAGGGCTAGTTTTGTTCCTCGGGCTCTGGTTTTATTCCTCGGGCCCTCCTTTTGTTCTTCGGGATCTGGTTTTGTTCCTCGGGTTCTGGTTTTCTTCCTCGGGCTCTGGTTTAATTTCTCGGGTTCTGGTTTTGTTCCTCAAGCTCTGTTTTAGTTCCATTGGCTCTGGTTTTGTTCCTCAGGCTCTGGTTTTTTTCCTCGGGCTCTGGTGTTGTTCCTTGGATTCTAGTATAATTCCACGGGCTCTGGTTTTGTTCCTTGGGGCCTACTTTTGTTCTTCGCGATCTGGTTTTGTTCCTCGGGATCTGGTTTTGTTCCTTGGGCTCTGGTTTCTTTCCTCGGGCTCTGGTTTTGTTCCTCGAGCTGTGGTTTTGCTCCTCTAGCTCTCGTTGCCTTCCTCGGGCTCTGGTTTTCTTCCTCGGGCTCTGCTTTTCTTCCTCGAGGGCTAGTTTTGTTCCTCGGGGTCTCGTTTTATTCCACGGGCCCTCCTTTTGTTCTTCGCAATCTGGTTTTGTTCCTCGGGCTCTGGTTTCGTTCCTCGGGCTCTGGTTTTGCTCCTCTAGCTCTGGTTGTCTTCCTCAAGCTGTGGTTTTGCTTCTCTAGCTCTCGTTGTCTTCCTCGGGCTCTGGTTTTCTTCCTCGAGGGCTGGTTTTGTTCCCCGGGCTCTGGTTTTGTTCTTCCAGCTCTGCTTTAGCTCCTCGGGCTCTGGTTTGGGTCCACGGTTCTCGTTTTGTTCCTCGGGCCCACCATTTGTTCCTCCGTCTCTGGTTCTGTTCCTCGGGTTCTGGTGTTCTTCCTCGGGCTCTGGTTTAATTTCTCGGGTTCTGGTTTTGTTCCTCGAGCTCTGGTTTAGTTCCATTGGCTCTGGTTTTGTTCCTCAGGCTCTGGTTTTTTTCCTCGGGCTCTGGTTTTGTTCCTCGGACTCTAGTATAATTCCACGGGCTCTGGTTTTGTTCCTTGGGGCCTCCTTTTGTTCTTCGCGATCTGGTTTTGTTCCTCGGGATCTGGTTTTCTTCCTCAGGCTCTGGTTTCTTTCCTCGGGCTCTGATTTTGTTCCTCGAGCTGTGGTTTTGCTCCTCTAGCTCTGGTTGTCTTCCTCGGGCTCTGGTTTTCTTCCTCGAGGGCTAGTTTTGTTCCTCGGGGTCTCGTTTTCTTCCTCGGACCCTCCTTTTGTTCTTCGGGACCTGTTTTTGTTCCTTGGGCTCTGGTTGTCTTCCTCGGGCTCTGGTTGTCTTCCTCGGGCTCTGGTTTTCTTCCTCGAGGGCTGGTTTTGTTCCCCGGGCTCTGGTTTTGTTCTTCCAGCTCTGCTTTAGCTCCTCGGGCTCTGGTTTGGGTCCATGGGTCTCGTTTTGTTCCTCGGGCCCACCATTTCTTCCTCGGTCTCTGGTTTTGTTCCTAGGGTTCTGGTTTTCTTCCTCGGGCTCTGGTTTAATTTCTCGGGTTCTGGTTTTGTTCCTCAAGCTCTGTTTTAGTTCCATTGGCTCTGGTTTTGTTCCTCAGGCTCTGGTTTTTTTCCTCGGGCTCTGGTGTTGTTCCTTGGACTCTAGTATAATTCCACGGGCTCTGGTTTTGTTCCTTGGGGCCTACTTTTGTTCTTCGCGATCTGGTTTTGTTCCTCGGGATCTGGTTTTATTCCTTGGGCTCTGGTTTCTTTCCTTGGGCTCTGGTTTTGTTCCTCGAGCTGTGGTTTTGCTCCTCTAGCTCTCGTTGCCTTCCTCGGGCTCTGGTTTTCTTCCTCGGGCTCTGCTTTTCTTCCTCGAGGGCTAGTTTTGTTCCTCGGGGTCTCGTTTTATTCCACGGGCCCTCCTTTTGTTCTTCGCAATCTGGTTTTGTTCCTCGGGCTCTGGTTTCGTTCCTCGGGCTCTGGTTTTGCTCCTCTAGCTCTGGTTGTCTTCCTCAAGCTGTGGTTTTGCTTCTCTAGCTCTCGTTGTCTTCCTCGGGCTCTGGTTTTCTTCCTCGAGGGCTGGTTTTGTTCCCCGGGCTCTGGTTTTGTTCTTCCAGCTCTGCTTTAGCTCCTCGGGCTCTGGTTTGGGTCCATGGGTCTCGTTTTGTTCCTCGGGCCCACCATTTGTTCCTCCGTCTCTGGTTCTGTTCCTCGGGTTCTGGTGTTCTTCCTCGGGCTCTGGTTTAATTTCTCGGGTTCTGGTTTTGTTCCTCGAGCTCTGCTTTAGTTCCATTGGCTCTGGTTTTGTTCCTCAGGCTCTGGTTTTTTTCCTCAGGCTCTGGTTTTGTTCCTCGGACTCTAGTATAATTCCACGGGCTCTGGTTTTGTTCCTTGGGGCCTCCTTTTGTTCTTCGGGATCTGGTTTTGTTCCTCGGGATCTGGTTTTCTTCCTCAGGCTCTGGTTTCTTTCCTCGGGCTCTGGTTTTGTTCCTCGAGCTGTGGTTTTGCTCCTCTAGCTCTGGTTGTCTTCCTCGGGCTCTGGTTTTCTTCCTCGAGGGCTAGTTTTGTTCCTCGGGGTCTCGTTTTCTTCCTCGGACCCTCCTTTTGTTCTTCGGGACCTGTTTTTGTTCCTTGGGCTCTGGTTGTCTTCCTCGGGCTCTGGTTTTCTTCCGCGGGCTCTGCTTTTCTTCCTCGAGGGCTAGTTTTGTTCCTCGGGGTCTCGTTTTATTCCACGGGCCCTCCTTTTGTTCTTCGCAATCTGGTTTTGTTCCTCGGGATCTGGTTTCGTTCCTCGGGCTCTGGTTTTGCTCCTCTAGCTCTGGTTGTCTTCCTCAAGCTGTGGTTTTGCTTCTCTAGCTCTCGTTGTCTTCCTCGGGCTCTGGTTTTCTTCCTCGAGGGCTGGTTTTGTTCCCCGGGCTCTGGTTTTGTTCTTCCAGCTCTGCTTTAGCTCCTCGGGCTGTGGTTTGGGTCCATGGGTCTCGTTTTGTTCCTCGGGCCCACCATTTGTTCCTCCGTCTCTGGTTCTGTTCCTCGGGTTCTGGTGTTCTTCCTCGGGCTCTGGTTTAATTTCTCGGGTTCTGGTTTTGTTCCTCGAGCTCTGGTTTAGTTCCATTGGCTCTGGTTTTGTTCCTCAGGCTCTGGTTTTTTTCCTCGGGCTCTGGTTTTGTTCCTCGGACTCTAGTATAATTCCACGGGCTCTGGTTTTGTTCGTTGGGGCCTCCTTTTGTTCTTCGCGATCTGGTTTTGTTCCTCGGGATCTGGTTTTCTTCCTCAGGCTCTGGTTTCTTTCCTCGGGCTCTGATTTTGTTCCTCGAGCTGTGGTTTTGCTCCTCTAGCTCTGGTTGTCTTCCTCGGGCTCTGGTTTTCTTCCTCGAGGGCTAGTTTTGTTCCTCGGGGTCTCGTTTTCTTCCTCGGACCCTCCTTTTGTTCTTCGGGACCTGTTTTTGTTCCTTGGGCTCTGGTTGTCTTCCTCGGGCTCTGGTTGTCCTCCTCGGGCTCTGGTTTTCTTCCTCGAGGGCTGGTTTTGTTCCCCGGGCTCTGGTTTTGTTCTTCCAGCTCTGCTTTAACTCCTCGGGCTCTGGTTTGGGTCCATGGGTCTCGTTTTGTTCCTCGGGCCCACCATTTCTTCCTCGGTCTCTGGTTTTGTTCCTCGGGTTCTGGTTTTCTTCCTCGGGCTCTGGTTTAATTTCTCGGGTTCTGGTTTTGTTCCTCAAGCTCTGTTTTAGTTCCATTGGCTCTGGTTTTGTTCCTCAGGCTCTGGTTTTTTTCCTCGGGCTCTGGTGTTGTTCCTTGGACTCTAGTATAATTCCACGGGCTCTGGTTTTGTTCCTTGGGGCCTCCTTTTGTTCTTCGCGATCTGGTTTTGTTCCTCGGGATCTGGTTTTGTTCCTCGGGCTCTGGTTTCTTTCCTCGGGCTCTGGTTTTGTTCCTCGAGCTGTGGTTTTGCTCCTCTAGCTCTCGTTGCCTTCCTCGGGCTCTGGTTTTCTTCCTCGGGCTCTGCTTTTCTTCCTCGAGGGCTAGTTTTGTTCCTCGGGGTCTCGTTTTATTCCACGGGCCCTCCTTTTGTTCTTCGCAATCTGGTTTTGTTCCTCGGGCTCTGGTTTCGTTCCTCGGGCTCTGGTTTTGCTCCTCTAGCTCTGGTTGTCTTCCTCGAGCTGTGGTTTTGCTTCTCTAGCTCTCGTTGTCTTCCTCGGGCTCTGGTTTTCTTCCTCGAGGGCTGGTTTTGTTCCCCGGGCTCTGGTTTTGTTCTTCCAGCTCTGCTTTAGCTCCTCGGGCTCTGGTTTGGGTCCACGGGTCTCGTTTTGTTCCTCGGGCCCACCATTTGTTCCTCCGTCTCTGGTTCTGTTCCTCGGGTTCTGGTGTTCTTCCTCGGGCTCTGGTTTAATTTCTCGGGTTCTGGTTTTGTTCCTCGAGCTCTGGTTTAGTTCCATTGGCTCTGGTTTTGTTCCTCAGGCTCTGGTTTTTTTCCTCGGGCTCTGGTTTTGTTCCTCGGACTCTAGTATAATTCCACGGGCTCTGGTTTTGTTCCTTGGGGCCTCCTTTTGTTCTTCGCGATCTGGTTTTGTTCCTCGGGATCTGGTTTTGTTCCTCGGGCTCTGGTTTCTTTCCTCGGGCTCTGGTTTTGTTCCTCGAGCTGTGGTTTTGCTCCTCTAGCTCTGGTTGTCTTCCTCGGGCTCTGGTTTTCTTCCTCGAGGGCTAGTTTTGTTCCTCGGGCTCTGGTTTTGTTCCTTGGGGCCTCCTTTTGTTCTTCGGGATCTGGTTTTGTTCCTCGGGCTCTGGTTTTCTTCCTCGGGCTCTGGTTTCTTTCCTCGGGAGCTCCTTTTGTTCCTCGAGCTGTGGTTTTGCTCCTCTAGCTCTGGTTGTCTTCCTCGGGCTCTGGTTTTCTTCCTCGAGGGCTAGTTTCGTTCCTCGGGGTCTCGTTGTATTCCTCGGACCCTCCTTTTGTTCTTCGGGACCTGCTTTTGTTCCTTGGGCTCTGGTTTCTTTCCTCGGGCTCTGGTTTTGTTCCTCGAGCTGTGGTTTTGCTCCTCTAGCTCTGGTTGTCTTCCTCGGGCTCTGGTTTTCTTCCTCGAGGGCTGGTTTTGTTCCCCGGTCTCTGGTTTTGTTCTTCCAGCTCTGCTTTAGCTCCTCGGGCTCTGGTTTGGGTCCATGGGTCTCGTTTTGTTCCTCGGGCCCACCATTTCTTCCTCGGTCTCTGGTTTTGTTCCTCGGGTTCTGGTTTTCTTCCTCGGGCTCTGGTTTAATTTCTCGGGTTCTGGTTTTGTTCCTCAAGCTCTGATTTAGTTCCATTGGCTCTGATTTTGTTCCTCGGGTTCTGGTTTTTTTCCTCGGGCTCTGGTGTTATTCCTTGGACTCTAGTATAATTCCACGGGCTCTGGTTTTGTTCCTTGGGGCCTCCTTTTGTTCTTCGCGATCTGGTTTTGTTCCTCGGGATCTGGATTTGTACCTCGGGCTCTGGTTTCTTTCCTCGGGAGCTCGTTTTGTTCCTCGAGCTGTGGTTTTGCTCCTCTAGCTCTGGTTGTCTTCCTCGGGCTCTGGTTTACTTCCTCGGGCTCTGGTTTTCTTCCTCGAGGGCTAGTTTTGTTCCTCGGGCTCTGGTTTTATTCCTCGGGCCCTCCTTTTGTTCTTCGGGATCTGGTTTTGTTCCTCGGGATCTGGTTTTCTTCCTCAGGCTCTGGTTTCTTTCCTCGGGCTCTGATTTTGTTCCTCGAGCTGTGGTTTTGCTCCTCTAGCTCTGGTTGTCTTCCTCGGGCTCTGGTTTTCTTCCTCGAGGGCTAGTTTTGTTCCTCGGGGTCTCGTTGTATTCCTCGGACCCTCCTTTTGTTCTTCGGGACCTGCTTTTGTTCCTTGGGCTCTGGTTTCTTTCCTCGGGCTCTGGTTTTGTTCCTCGAGCTGTGGTTTTGCTCCTCTAGTTCTGGTTGTCTTCCTCGGGCTCTGGTTTTGTTCCTCGGGTTCTTGTTTTCTTCCTCGGGCTCTGGTTTAATTTCTTGGGTTCTGGTTTTGTTCCTCAAGCTCTGATTTAGTTCCATTGGCTCTGATTTTGTTCCTCAGGCTCTGGTTTTTTCCCTCGGGCTCTGGTTTTGTTCCTTGGACTATAGTATAATTCCACGGGCTCTGGTTTTGTTCCTTGGGGCCTCCTTTTGTTCTTCGCGATCTGGTTTTGTTCCTCGGGATCTGGTTTTGTTCCTCGGGCTCTGGTTTCTTTCCTCGGGAGCTCGTTTTGTTCCTCGAGCTGTGGTTTTGCTCCTCTAGCTCTGGTTGTCTTCCTCGGACTCTGGTTTTCTTCCTCGGGCTCTGCTTTTCTTCCTCGAGGGCTAGTTTTGTTCCTCGGGCTCTGGTTTTGTTCCTTGGGGCCTCCTTTTGTTCTTCGGGATCTGGTTTTGTTCCTCGGGATCTGGTTTTCTTCCTCAGGCTCTGGTTTCTTTCCTCGGGCTCTGATTTTGTTCCTCGAGCTGTGGTTTTGCTCCTCTAGCTCTGGTTGTCTTCCTCGGGCTCTGGTTTTCTTCCTCGAGGGCTAGTTTTGTTCCTCGGGGTCTCGTTTTCTTCCTCGGACCCTCCTTTTGTTCTTCGGGACCTGTTTTTGTTCCTTGGGCTCTGGTTGTCTTCCTCGGGCTCTGGTTGTCTTCCTCGGGCTCTGGTTTTCTTCCTCGAGGGCTGGTTTTGTTCCCCGGGCTCTGGTTTTGTTCTTCCAGCTCTGCTTTAGCTCCTCGGGCTCTGGTTTGGGTCCATGGGTCTCGTTTTGTTCCTCGGGCCCACCATTTCTTCCTCGGTCTCTGGTTTTGTTCCTCGGGTTCTGGTTTTATTCCTCGGGCCCTCCTTTTGTTCTTCGGGATCTGGTTTTGTTCCTCGGGATCTGGTTTTCTTCCTCAGGCTCTGGTTTCTTTCCTCGGGCTCTGGTTTTGTTCCTCGAGCTGTGGTTTTGCTCCTCTAGCTCTGGTTGTCTTCCTCGGGCTCTGGTTTTGTTCCTCGGGTTCTGGTTTTCTTCCTCGGGCTCTGGTTTAATTTCTCGGGTTCTGGTTTTGTTCCTCAAGCTCTGATTTAGTTCCATTGGCTCTGATTTTGTTCCTCAGGCTCTGGTTTTTTCCCTCGGGCTCTGGTTTTGTTCCTTGGACTCTAGTATAATTCCACGGGCTCTGGTTTTGTTCCTTGGGGCCTCCTTTTGTTCTTCGCGATCTGGTTTTGTTCCTCGGGATCTGGTTTTGTTCCTCGGGCTCTGGTTTCTTTCCTCGGGAGCTCGTTTTGTTCCTCGAGCTGTGGTTTTGCTCCTCTAGCTCTGGTTGTCTTCCTCGGACTCTGGTTTTTTTCCTCGGGCTCTGGTTTTGTTCCTCGGACTCTAGTATAATTCCACGGGCTCTGGTTTTGTTCGTTGGGGCCTCCTTTTGTTCTTCGGGATCTGGTTTTGTTCCTCGGGATCTGGTTTTCTTCCTCAGGCTCTGGTTTCTTTCCTCGGGCTCTGATTTTGTTCCTCGAGCTGTGGTTTTGCTCCTCTAGCTCTGGTTGTCTTCCTCGGGCTCTGGTTTTCTTCCTCGAGGGCTAGTTTTGTTCCTCGGGGTCTCGTTTTCTTCCTCGGACCCTCCTTTTGTTCTTCGGGACCTGTTTTTGTTCCTTGGGCTCTGGTTGTCTTCCTCGGGCTCTGGTTGTCTTCCTCGGGCTCTGGTTTTCTTCCTCGAGGGCTGGTTTTGTTCCCCGGGCTCTGGTTTTGTTCTTCCAGCTCTGCTTTAGCTCCTCGGGCTCTGGTTTGGGTCCATGGGTCTCGTTTTGTTCCTCGGGCCCACCATTTCTTCCTCGGTCTCTGGTTTTGTTCCTAGGGTTCTGGTTTTCTTCCTCGGGCTCTGGTTTAATTTCTCGGGTTCTGGTTTTGTTCCTCAAGCTCTGTTTTAGTTCCATTGGCTCTGGTTTTGTTCCTCAGGCTCTGGTTTTTTTCCTCGGGCTCTGGTGTTGTTCCTTGGACTCTAGTATAATTCCACGGGCTCTGGTTTTGTTCCTTGGGGCCTACTTTTGTTCTTCGCGATCTGGTTTTGTTCCTCGGGATCTGGTTTTATTCCTTGGGCTCTGGTTTCTTTCCTTGGGCTCTGGTTTTGTTCCTCGAGCTGTGGTTTTGCTCCTCTAGCTCTCGTTGCCTTCCTCGGGCTCTGGTTTTCTTCCTCGGGCTCTGCTTTTCTTCCTCGAGGGCTAGTTTTGTTCCTCGGGGTCTCGTTTTATTCCACGGGCCCTCCTTTTGTTCTTCGCAATCTGGTTTTGTTCCTCGGGCTCTGGTTTCGTTCCTCGGGCTCTGGTTTTGCTCCTCTAGCTCTGGTTGTCTTCCTCAAGCTGTGGTTTTGCTTCTCTAGCTCTCGTTGTCTTCCTCGGGCTCTGGTTTTCTTCCTCGAGGGCTGGTTTTGTTCCCCGGGCTCTGGTTTTGTTCTTCCACCTCTGCTTTAGCTCCTCGGGCTCTGGTTTGGGTCCATGGGTCTCGTTTTGTTCCTCGGGCCCACCATTTGTTCCTCCGTCTCTGGTTCTGTTCCTCGGGTTCTGGTGTTCTTCCTCGGGCTCTGGTTTAATTTCTCGGGTTCTGGTTTTGTTCCTCGAGCTCTGCTTTAGTTCCATTGGCTCTGGTTTTGTTCCTCAGGCTCTGGTTTTTTTCCTCAGGCTCTGGTTTTGTTCCTCGGACTCTAGTATAATTCCACGGGCTCTGGTTTTGTTCCTTGGGGCCTCCTTTTGTTCTTCGGGATCTGGTTTTGTTCCTCGGGATCTGGTTTTCTTCCTCAGGCTCTGGTTTCTTTCCTCGGGCTCTGGTTTTGTTCCTCGAGCTGTGGTTTTGCTCCTCTAGCTCTGGTTGTCTTCCTCGGGCTCTGGTTTTCTTCCTCGAGGGTTAGTTTTGTTCCTCGGGGTCTCGTTTTCTTCCTCGGACCCTCCTTTTGTTCTTCGGGACCTGTTTTTGTTCCTTGGGCTCTGGTTGTCTTCCTCGGGCTCTGGTTGTCCTCCTCGGGCTCTGGTTTTCTTCCTCGAGGGCTGGTTTTGTTCCCCGGGCTCTGGTTTTGTTCTTCCAGCTCTGCTTTAGCTCCTCGGGCTCTGGTTTGGGTCCATGGGTCTCGTTTTGTTCCTCGGGCCCACCATTTCTTCCTCGGTCTCTGGTTTTGTTCCTCGGGTTCTGGTTTTCTTCCTCGGGCTCTGGTTTAATTTCTCGGGTTCTGGTTTTGTTCCTCAAGCTCTGTTTTAGTTCCATTGGCTCTGGTTTTGTTCCTCAGGCTCTGGTTTTTTTCCTCGGGCTCTGGTGTTGTTCCTTGGACTCTAGTATAATTCCACGGGCTCTGGTTTTGTTCCTTGGGGCCTCCTTTTGTTCTTCGCGATCTGGTTTTGTTCCTCGGGATCTGGTTTTGTACCTCGGGCTCTGGTTTCTTTCCTCGGGAGCTCGTTTTGTTCCTCGAGCTGTGGTTTTGCTCCTCTAGCTCTGGTTGTCTTCCTCGGACTCTGGTTTTCTTCCTCGGGCTCTGCTTTTCTTCCTCGAGGGCTAGTTTTGTTCCTCGGGCTCTGGTTTTATTCCTCGGGCCCTCCTTTTGTTCTTCGGGATCTGGTTTTGTTCCTCGGGTTCTGGTTTTCTTCCTCGGGCTCTGGTTTAATTTCTCGGGTTCTGGTTTTGTTCCTCAAGCTCTGTTTTAGTTCCATTGGCTCTGGTTTTGTTCCTCAGGCTCTGGTTTTTTTCCTCGGGCTCTGGTGTTGTTCCTTGGATTCTAGTATAATTCCACGGGCTCTGGTTTTGTTCCTTGGGGCCTACTTTTGTTCTTCGCGATCTGGTTTTGTTCCTCGGGATCTGGTTTTGTTCCTTGGGCTCTGGTTTCTTTCCTCGGGCTCTGGTTTTGTTCCTCGAGCTGTGGTTTTGCTCCTCTAGCTCTCGTTGCCTTCCTCGGGCTCTGGTTTTCTTCCTCGGGCTCTGCTTTTCTTCCTCGAGGGCTAGTTTTGTTCCTCGGGGTCTCGTTTTATTCCACGGGCCCTCCTTTTGTTCTTCGCAATCTGGTTTTGTTCCTCGGGCTCTGGTTTCGTTCCTCGGGCTCTGGTTTTGCTCCTCTAGCTCTGGTTGTCTTCCTCAAGCTGTGGTTTTGCTTCTCTAGCTCTCGTTGTCTTCCTCGGGCTCTGGTTTTCTTCCTCGAGGGCTGGTTTTGTTCCCCGGGCTCTGGTTTTGTTCTTCCAGCTCTGCTTTAGCTCCTCGGGCTCTGGTTTGGGTCCACGGGTCTCGTTTTGTTCCTCGGGCCCACCATTTGTTCCTCCGTCTCTGGTTCTGTTCCTCGGGTTCTGGTGTTCTTCCTCGGGCTCTGGTTTAATTTCTCGGGTTCTGGTTTTGTTCCTCGAGCTCTGGTTTAGTTCCATTGGCTCTGGTTTTGTTCCTCAGGCTCTGGTTTTTTTCCTCGGGCTCTGGTTTTGTTCCTCGGACTCTAGTATAATTCCACGGGCTCTGGTTTTGTTCCTTGGGGCCTCCTTTTGTTCTTCGCGATCTGGTTTTGTTCCTCGGGATCTGGTTTTCTTCCTCAGGCTCTGGTTTCTTTCCTCGGGCTCTGATTTTGTTCCTCGAGCTGTGGTTTTGCTCCTCTAGCTCTGGTTGTCTTCCTCGGGCTCTGGTTTTCTTCCTCGAGGGCTAGTTTTGTTCCTCGGGGTCTCGTTTTCTTCCTCGGACCCTCCTTTTGTTCTTCGGGACCTGTTTTTGTTCCTTGGGCTCTGGTTGTCTTCCTCGGGCTCTGGTTGTCTTCCTCGGGCTCTGGTTTTCTTCCTCGAGGGCTGGTTTTGTTCCCCGGGCTCTGGTTTTGTTCTTCCAGCTCTGCTTTAGCTCCTCGGGCTCTGGTTTGGGTCCATGGGTCTCGTTTTGTTCCTCGGGCCCACCATTTCTTCCTCGGTCTCTGGTTTTGTTCCTAGGGTTCTGGTTTTCTTCCTCGGGCTCTGGTTTAATTTCTCGGGTTCTGGTTTTGTTCCTCAAGCTCTGTTTTAGTTCCATTGGCTCTGGTTTTGTTCCTCAGGCTCTGGTTTTTTTCCTCGGGCTCTGGTGTTGTTCCTTGGACTCTAGTATAATTCCACGGGCTCTGGTTTTGTTCCTTGGGGCCTACTTTTGTTCTTCGCGATCTGGTTTTGTTCCTCGGGATCTGGTTTTATTCCTTGGGCTCTGGTTTCTTTCCTTGGGCTCTGGTTTTGTTCCTCGAGCTGTGGTTTTGCTCCTCTAGCTCTCGTTGCCTTCCTCGGGCTCTGGTTTTCTTCCTCGGGCTCTGCTTTTCTTCCTCGAGGGCTAGTTTTGTTCCTCGGGGTCTCGTTTTATTCCACGGGCCCTCCTTTTGTTCTTCGCAATCTGGTTTTGTTCCTCGGGCTCTGGTTTCGTTCCTCGGGCTCTGGTTTTGCTCCTCTAGCTCTGGTTGTCTTCCTCAAGCTGTGGTTTTGCTTCTCTAGCTCTCGTTGTCTTCCTCGGGCTCTGGTTTTCTTCCTCGAGGGCTGGTTTTGTTCCCCGGGCTCTGGTTTTGTTCTTCCACCTCTGCTTTAGCTCCTCGGGCTCTGGTTTGGGTCCATGGGTCTCGTTTTGTTCCTCGGGCCCACCATTTGTTCCTCCGTCTCTGGTTCTGTTCCTCGGGTTCTGGTGTTCTTCCTCGGGCTCTGGTTTAATTTCTCGGGTTCTGGTTTTGTTCCTCGAGCTCTGCTTTAGTTCCATTGGCTCTGGTTTTGTTCCTCAGGCTCTGGTTTTTTTCCTCAGGCTCTGGTTTTGTTCCTCGGACTCTAGTATAATTCCACGGGCTCTGGTTTTGTTCCTTGGGGCCTCCTTTTGTTCTTCGGGATCTGGTTTTGTTCCTCGGGATCTGGTTTTCTTCCTCAGGCTCTGGTTTCTTTCCTCGGGCTCTGGTTTTGTTCCTCGAGCTGTGGTTTTGCTCCTCTAGCTCTGGTTGTCTTCCTCGGGCTCTGGTTTTCTTCCTCGAGGGTTAGTTTTGTTCCTCGGGGTCTCGTTTTCTTCCTCGGACCCTCCTTTTGTTCTTCGGGACCTGTTTTTGTTCCTTGGGCTCTGGTTGTCTTCCTCGGGCTCTGGTTGTCCTCCTCGGGCTCTGGTTTTCTTCCTCGAGGGCTGGTTTTGTTCCCCGGGCTCTGGTTTTGTTCTTCCAGCTCTGCTTTAGCTCCTCGGGCTCTGGTTTGGGTCCATGGGTCTCGTTTTGTTCCTCGGGCCCACCATTTCTTCCTCGGTCTCTGGTTTTGTTCCTCGGGTTCTGGTTTTCTTCCTCGGGCTCTGGTTTAATTTCTCGGGTTCTGGTTTTGTTCCTCAAGCTCTGTTTTAGTTCCATTGGCTCTGGTTTTGTTCCTCAGGCTCTGGTTTTTTTCCTCGGGCTCTGGTGTTGTTCCTTGGACTCTAGTATAATTCCACGGGCTCTGGTTTTGTTCCTTGGGGCCTCCTTTTGTTCTTCGCGATCTGGTTTTGTTCCTCGGGATCTGGTTTTGTACCTCGGGCTCTGGTTTCTTTCCTCGGGAGCTCGTTTTGTTCCTCGAGCTGTGGTTTTGCTCCTCTAGCTCTGGTTGTCTTCCTCGGACTCTGGTTTTCTTCCTCGGGCTCTGCTTTTCTTCCTCGAGGGCTAGTTTTGTTCCTCGGGCTCTGGTTTTATTCCTCGGGCCCTCCTTTTGTTCTTCGGGATCTGGTTTTGTTCCTCGGGTTCTGGTTTTCTTCCTCGGGCTCTGGTTTAATTTCTCGGGTTCTGGTTTTGTTCCTCAAGCTCTGTTTTAGTTCCATTGGCTCTGGTTTTGTTCCTCAGGCTCTGGTTTTTTTCCTCGGGCTCTGGTGTTGTTCCTTGGATTCTAGTATAATTCCACGGGCTCTGGTTTTGTTCCTTGGGGCCTACTTTTGTTCTTCGCGATCTGGTTTTGTTCCTCGGGATCTGGTTTTGTTCCTTGGGCTCTGGTTTCTTTCCTCGGGCTCTGGTTTTGTTCCTCGAGCTGTGGTTTTGCTCCTCTAGCTCTCGTTGCCTTCCTCGGGCTCTGGTTTTCTTCCTCGGGCTCTGCTTTTCTTCCTCGAGGGCTAGTTTTGTTCCTCGGGGTCTCGTTTTATTCCACGGGCCCTCCTTTTGTTCTTCGCAATCTGGTTTTGTTCCTCGGGCTCTGGTTTCGTTCCTCGGGCTCTGGTTTTGCTCCTCTAGCTCTGGTTGTCTTCCTCAAGCTGTGGTTTTGCTTCTCTAGCTCTCGTTGTCTTCCTCGGGCTCTGGTTTTCTTCCTCGAGGGCTGGTTTTGTTCCCCGGGCTCTGGTTTTGTTCTTCCAGCTCTGCTTTAGCTCCTCGGGCTCTGGTTTGGGTCCACGGGTCTCGTTTTGTTCCTCGGGCCCACCATTTGTTCCTCCGTCTCTGGTTCTGTTCCTCGGGTTCTGGTGTTCTTCCTCGGGCTCTGGTTTAATTTCTCGGGTTCTGGTTTTGTTCCTCGAGCTCTGGTTTAGTTCCATTGGCTCTGGTTTTGTTCCTCAGGCTCTGGTTTTTTTCCTCGGGCTCTGGTTTTGTTCCTCGGACTCTAGTATAATTCCACGGGCTCTGGTTTTGTTCCTTGGGGCCTCCTTTTGTTCTTCGCGATCTGGTTTTGTTCCTCGGGATCTGGTTTTCTTCCTCAGGCTCTGGTTTCTTTCCTCGGGCTCTGATTTTGTTCCTCGAGCTGTGGTTTTGCTCCTCTAGCTCTGGTTGTCTTCCTCGGGCTCTGGTTTTCTTCCTCGAGGGCTAGTTTTGTTCCTCGGGGTCTCGTTTTCTTCCTCGGACCCTCCTTTTGTTCTTCGGGACCTGTTTTTGTTCCTTGGGCTCTGGTTGTCTTCCTCGGGCTCTGGTTGTCTTCCTCGGGCTCTGGTTTTCTTCCTCGAGGGCTGGTTTTGTTCCCCGGGCTCTGGTTTTGTTCTTCCAGCTCTGCTTTAGCTCCTCGGGCTCTGGTTTGGGTCCATGGGTCTCGTTTTGTTCCTCGGGCCCACCATTTCTTCCTCGGTCTCTGGTTTTGTTCCTAGGGTTCTGGTTTTCTTCCTCGGGCTCTGGTTTAATTTCTCGGGTTCTGGTTTTGTTCCTCAAGCTCTGTTTTAGTTCCATTGGCTCTGGTTTTGTTCCTCAGGCTCTGGTTTTTTTCCTCGGGCTCTGGTGTTGTTCCTTGGACTCTAGTATAATTCCACGGGCTCTGGTTTTGTTCCTTGGGGCCTACTTTTGTTCTTCGCGATCTGGTTTTGTTCCTCGGGATCTGGTTTTATTCCTTGGGCTCTGGTTTCTTTCCTTGGGCTCTGGTTTTGTTCCTCGAGCTGTGGTTTTGCTCCTCTAGCTCTCGTTGCCTTCCTCGGGCTCTGGTTTTCTTCCTCGGGCTCTGCTTTTCTTCCTCGAGGGCTAGTTTTGTTCCTCGGGGTCTCGTTTTATTCCACGGGCCCTCCTTTTGTTCTTCGCAATCTGGTTTTGTTCCTCGGGCTCTGGTTTCGTTCCTCGGGCTCTGGTTTTGCTCCTCTAGCTCTGGTTGTCTTCCTCAAGCTGTGGTTTTGCTTCTCTAGCTCTCGTTGTCTTCCTCGGGCTCTGGTTTTCTTCCTCGAGGGCTGGTTTTGTTCCCCGGGCTCTGGTTTTGTTCTTCCAGCTCTGCTTTAGCTCCTCGGGCTCTGGTTTGGGTCCATGGGTCTCGTTTTGTTCCTCGGGCCCACCATTTGTTCCTCCGTCTCTGGTTCTGTTCCTCGGGTTCTGGTGTTCTTCCTCGGGCTCTGGTTTAATTTCTCGGGTTCTGGTTTTGTTCCTCGAGCTCTGCTTTAGTTCCATTGGCTCTGGTTTTGTTCCTCAGGCTCTGGTTTTTTTCCTCAGGCTCTGGTTTTGTTCCTCGGACTCTAGTATAATTCCACGGGCTCTGGTTTTGTTCCTTGGGGCCTCCTTTTGTTCTTCGGGATCTGGTTTTGTTCCTCGGGATCTGGTTTTCTTCCTCAGGCTCTGGTTTCTTTCCTCGGGCTCTGGTTTTGTTCCTCGAGCTGTGGTTTTGCTCCTCTAGCTCTGGTTGTCTTCCTCGGGCTCTGGTTTTCTTCCTCGAGGGTTAGTTTTGTTCCTCGGGGTCTCGTTTTCTTCCTCGGACCCTCCTTTTGTTCTTCGGGACCTGTTTTTGTTCCTTGGGCTCTGGTTGTCTTCCTCGGGCTCTGGTTGTCCTCCTCGGGCTCTGGTTTTCTTCCTCGAGGGCTGGTTTTGTTCCCCGGGCTCTGGTTTTGTTCTTCCAGCTCTGCTTTAGCTCCTCGGGCTCTGGTTTGGGTCCATGGGTCTCGTTTTGTTCCTCGGGCCCACCATTTCTTCCTCGGTCTCTGGTTTTGTTCCTCGGGTTCTGGTTTTCTTCCTCGGGCTCTGGTTTAATTTCTCGGGTTCTGGTTTTGTTCCTCAAGCTCTGTTTTAGTTCCATTGGCTCTGGTTTTGTTCCTCAGGCTCTGGTTTTTTTCCTCGGGCTCTGGTGTTGTTCCTTGGACTCTAGTATAATTCCACGGGCTCTGGTTTTGTTCCTTGGGGCCTCCTTTTGTTCTTCGCGATCTGGTTTTGTTCCTCGGGATCTGGTTTTTTCCCTCAGGCCCTCCTTTTGTTCTTCGGGATCTGGTTTTGTTCCTCGGGCTCTGGTTTTCTTCCTCGGGCTCTGGTTTCTTTCCTCGGGAGCTCCTTTTGTTCCTCGAGCTGTGGTTTTGCTCCTCTAGCTCTGGTTGTCTTCCTCGGGCTCTGGTTTTCTTCCTCGAGGGCTAGTTTTGTTCCTCGGGGTCTCGTTTTCTTCCTCGGACCCTCCTTTTGTTCTTCGGGACCTGCTTTTGTTCCTTGGGCTCTGGTTTCTTTCCTCGGGCTCTGGTTTTGTTCCTCGAGCTGTGGTTTTGCTCCTCTAGCTCTCGTTGTCTTCCTCGGGCTCTGGTTTTCTTCCTCGAGGGCTGGTTTTGTTCCCCGGGCTCTGGTTTTGTTCTTCCAGCTCTGCTTTAGCTCCTCGGGCTCTGGTTTGGGTCCATGGGTCTCGTTTTGTTCCTCGGGCCCACCATTTCTTCCTCGGTCTCTGGTTTTGTTCCTCGGGTTCTGGTTTTCTTCCTCGGGCTCCGGTTTAATTTCTCGGGTTCTGGTTTTGTTCCTCAAGCTCTGATTTAGTTCCATTGGCTCTGATTTTGTTCCTCAGGCTCTGGTTTTTTTCCTCGGGCTCTGGTGTTATTCCTTGGACTCTAGTATAATTCCACGGGCTCTGGTTTTTTTCCTTGGGGCCTCCTTTTGTTCTTCGCGATCTGGTTTTGTTCCTCGGGATCTGGTTTTGTACCTCGGGCTCTGGTTTCTTTCCTCGGGAGCTCGTTTTGTTCCTCGAGCTGTGGTTTTGCTCCTCTAGCTCTGGTTGTCTTCCTCGGACTCTGGTTTTCTTCCTCGGGCTCTGCTTTTCTTCCTCGAGGGCTAGTTTTGTTCCTCGGGCTCTGGTTTTATTCCTCGGGCCCTCCTTTTGTTCTTCGGGATCTGGTTTTGTTCCTCGGGTTCTGGTTTTCTTCCTCGGGCTCTGGTTTAATTTCTCGGGTTCTGGTTTTGTTCCTCAAGCTCTGTTTTAGTTCCATTGGCTCTGGTTTTGTTCCTCAGGCTCTGGTTTTTTTCCTCGGGCTCTGGTGTTTTTCCTTGGATTCTAGTATAATTCCACGGGCTCTGGTTTTGTTCCTTGGGGCCTACTTTTGTTCTTCGCGATCTGGTTTTGTTCCTCGGGATCTGGTTTTGTTCCTTGGGCTCTGGTTTCTTTCCTCGGGCTCTGGTTTTGTTCCTCGAGCTGTGGTTTTGCTCCTCTAGCTCTCGTTGCCTTCCTCGGGCTCTGGTTTTCTTCCTCGGGCTCTGCTTTTCTTCCTCGAGGGCTAGTTTTGTTCCTCGGGGTCTCGTTTTATTCCACGGGCCCTCCTTTTGTTCTTCGCAATCTGGTTTTGTTCCTCGGGCTCTGGTTTCGTTCCTCGGGCTCTGGTTTTGCTCCTCTAGCTCTGGTTGTCTTCCTCAAGCTGTGGTTTTGCTTCTCTAGCTCTCGTTGTCTTCCTCGGGCTCTGGTTTTCTTCCTCGAGGGCTGGTTTTGTTCCCCGGGCTCTGGTTTTGTTCTTCCAGCTCTGCTTTAGCTCCTCGGGCTCTGGTTTGGGTCCACGGGTCTCGTTTTGTTCCTCGGGCCCACCATTTGTTCCTCCGTCTCTGGTTCTGTTCCTCGGGTTCTGGTGTTCTTCCTCGGGCTCTGGTTTAATTTCTCGGGTTCTGGTTTTGTTCCTCGAGCTCTGGTTTAGTTCCATTGGCTCTGGTTTTGTTCCTCAGGCTCTGGTTTTTTTCCTCGGGCTCTGGTTTTGTTCCTCGGACTCTAGTATAATTCCACGGGCTCTGGTTTTGTTCCTTGGGGCCTCCTTTTGTTCTTCGGGATCTGGTTTTGTTCCTCGGGATCTGGTTTTCTTCCTCAGGCTCTGGTTTCTTTCCTCGGGCTCTGATTTTGTTCCTCGAGCTGTGGTTTTGCTCCTCTAGCTCTGGTTGTCTTCCTCGGGCTCTGGTTTTCTTCCTCGAGGGCTAGTTTTGTTCCTCGGGGTCTCGTTTTCTTCCTCGGACCCTCCTTTTGTTCTTCGGGACCTGTTTTTGTTCCTTGGGCTCTGGTTGTCTTCCTCGGGCTCTGGTTGTCCTCCTCGGGCTCTGGTTTTCTTCCTCGAGGGCTGGTTTTGTTCCCCGGGCTCTGGTTTTGTTCTTCCAGCTCTGCTTTAGCTCCTCGGGCTCTGGTTTGGGTCCATGGGTCTCGTTTTGTTCCTCGGGCCCACCATTTCTTCCTCGGTCTCTGGTTTTGTTCCTCGGGTTCTGGTTTTCTTCCTCGGGCTCTGGTTTAATTTCTCGGGTTCTGGTTTTGTTCCTCAAGCTCTGTTTTAGTTCCATTGGCTCTGGTTTTGTTCCTCAGGCTCTGGTTTTTTTCCTCGGGCTCTGGTGTTGTTCCTTGGACTCTAGTATAATTCCACGGGCTCTGGTTTTGTTCCTTGGGGCCTCCATTTGTTCTTCGCGATCTGGTTTTGTTCCTCGGGATCTGGTTTTGTTCCTCGGGCTCTGGTTTCTTTCCTCGGGCTCTGGTTTTGTTCCTCGAGCTGTGGTTTTGCTCCTCTAGCTCTCGTTGCCTTCCTCGGGCTCTGGTTTTCTTCCTCGGGCTCTGCTTTTCTTCCTCGAGGGCTAGTTTTGTTCCTCGGGGTCTCGTTTTATTCCACGGGCCCTCCTTTTGTTCTTCGCAATCTGGTTTTGTTCCTCGGGCTCTGGTTTCGTTCCTCGGGCTCTGGTTTTGCTCCTCTAGCTCTCGTTGTCTTCCTCGAGCTGTGGTTTTGCTTCTCTAGCTCTCGTTGTCTTCCTCGGGCTCTGGTTTTCTTCCTCGAGGGCTGGTTTTGTTCCCCGGGCTCTGGTTTTGTTCTTCCAGCTCTGCTTTAGCTCCTCGGGCTCTGGTTTGGGTCCACGGGTCTCGTTTTGTTCCTCGTGCCCACCATTTGTTCCTCCGTCTCTGGTTCTGTTCCTCGGGTTCTGGTGTTCTTCCTCGGGCTCTGGTTTAATTTCTCGGGTTCTGGTTTTGTTCCTCGAGCTCTGGTTTAGTTCCATTGGCTCTGGTTTTGTTCCTCAGGCTCTGGTTTTTTTCCTCGGGCTCTGGTTTTGTTCCTCGGACTCTAGTATAATTCCACGGGCTCTGGTTTTGTTCCTTGGGGCCTCCTTTTGTTCTTCGCGATCTGGTTTTGTTCCTCGGGATCTGGTTTTGTTCCTCGGGCTCTGGTTTCTTTCCTCGGGCTCTGGTTTTGTTCCTCGAGCTGTGGTTTTGCTCCTCTAGCTCTGGTTGTCTTCCTCGGGCTCTGGTTTTCTTCCTCGAGGGCTAGTTTTGTTCCTCGGGCTCTGGTTTTTTCCCTCAGGCCCTCCTTTTGTTCTTCGGGATCTGGTTTTGTTCCTCGGGCTCTGGTTTTCTTCCTCGGGCTCTGGTTTCTTTCCTCGGGAGCTCCTTTTGTTCCTCGAGCTGTGGTTTTGCTCCTCTAGCTCTGGTTGTCTTCCTCGGGCTCTGGTTTTCTTCCTCGAGGGCTAGTTTCGTTCCTCGGGGTCTCGTTTTATTCCTCGGACCCTCCTTTTGTTCTTCGGGACCTGCTTTTGTTCCTTGGGCTCTGGTTTCTTTCCTCGGGCTCTGGTTTTGTTCCTCGAGCTGTGGTTTTGCTCCTCTAGCTCTGGTTGTCTTCCTCGGGCTCTGGTTTTCTTCCTCGAGGGCTGGTTTTGTTCCCCGGGCTCTGGTTTTGTTCTTCCAGCTCTGCTTTAGCTCCTCGGGCTCTGGTTTGGGTCCATGGGTCTCGTTTTGTTCCTCGGGCCCACCATTTCTTCCTCGGTCTCTGGTTTTGTTCCTCGGATTCTGGTTTTCTTCCTCGGGCTCTGGTTTAATTTCTCGGGTTCTGGTTTTGTTCCTCAAGCTCTGATTTAGTTCCATTGGCTCTGATTTTGTTCCTCGGGCTCTGGTTTTATTCCTCGGGCCCTCCTTTTGTTCTTCGGGATCTGGTTTTGTTCCTCGGGATCTGGTTTTCTTCCTCAGGCTCTGGTTTCTTTCCTCGGGCTCTGATTTTGTTCCTCGAGCTGTGGTTTTGCTCCTCTAGCTCTGGTTGTCTTCCTCGGGCTCTGGTTTTCTTCCTCGAGGGCTAGTTTTGTTCCTCGGGGTCTCGTTTTATTCCTCGGACCCTCCTTTTGTTCTTCGGGACCTGCTTTTGTTCCTTGGGCTCTGGTTTCTTTCCTCGGGCTCTGGTTTTGTTCCTCGAGCTGTGGTTTTGCTCCTCTAGCTCTCGTTGTCTTCCTCGGGCTCTGGTTTTGTTCCTCGGGTTCTTGTTTTCTTCCTCGGGCTCTGGTTTAATTTCTCGGGTTCTGGTTTTGTTCCTCAAGCTCTGATTTAGTTCCATTGGCTCTGATTTTGTTCCTCAGGCTCTGGTTTTTTCCCTCGGGCTCTGGTTTTGTTCCTTGGACTCTAGTATAATTCCACGGGCTCTGGTTTTGTTCCTTGGGGCCTCCTTTTGTTCTTCGCGATCTGGTTTTGTTCCTCGGGATCTGGTTTTGTTCCTCGGGCT
The DNA here is from genome assembly GCF_964195595.1 of Calonectris borealis. NCBI lineage: Eukaryota > Metazoa > Chordata > Aves > Procellariiformes > Procellariidae > Calonectris > Calonectris borealis. Next base: position 1,500,083 of record NW_027441453.1, on the reverse strand, counting down.
CTGGTTTCTTTCCTCGGGAGCTCGTTTTGTTCCTCGAGCTGTGGTTTTGCTCCTCTAGCTCTGGTTGTCTTCCTCGGACTCTG